>NC_057731.1:13215075-13259554 GCF_004010195.1 Chiloscyllium plagiosum
TTCTTGCAGTCTTCTGCAGTCTTCTTCTTGACCTCTCCGCCTCCGTCCTACTCCGACCTATCACCCTCACCTTGACCTCTTTCCACCTATCACATTTCCAACTCCCCTCCTCCAAGTCCCTCCTCCCTACCTTTTATCTTCTCCTGCTGAACACTCTCTGCTCATTCCTGAAGAAGGGCCTGTGCCCGAAACGTCGAATCTCCTGTTCCCTGGATGCTGCCTGACCTGCTGTGCTGTTCCAGCAATAAAGTTTCAACTTTGATCTCCAGCATCTGCAGACCTCACTTTCTCCTTGTGAATTGCTGGAGAGGCTGATTAGCCTACTCCTCTTCCTTTGTTCCTAGTCTTGATAAGGATCTGATGGTGAGATGACATCAAGAGAACAGTGTACTGTTTGTGTTTTCTTCTGTAAGGAGGGAGTTGTATCGACACTGGAAGAGCTCTCTTATCAAGTCCCATATTTCTAACACTGTGTTTCTTAACCTACAATATTTAATAAGCTCAGCAGAACTGTCACAGGACACTGCACTTATCTTAACTGCCTTTTCAATTTCACTCCCAGGCCAGACATTAACTCACTTTTTCCTTATTCTTTCATGGGGTGTGTATATCTCTGACTAGGTAAGTATTGGATGCCCATGTCCAAATGTCCCTGGACTGTAACCTATCCCTCTGCCATCTCTGGATCTGATTCTAAATTCTAACATTACAAATATTATTGGAACATCTTGCTTTTCACTCTCAACCCTCTCTAACTCTTCAATCTCATAGAAATATCTTTGCAGCCTTTCAGTTCACTGATTTCACCAAATTCTGCAGTTCCACCTGTATGATAAACCTCAGGATGAGGAGTAGTGCTTGCAGCAGCAGCAATGAGTGCGAGGACCAGTGGGCTGTTGGGTAAGTACATTTCCCTCCAAAAGCACTTACCTCGAGAGTCAGGGTCCTCCATTTGCAGCAGAAGGAATGGTGAGAGTGAGGAACTGAGTGGGAGCAGTTGGGTTACGCTCTGAGAAGGTGAGTGAACTGATTTTGCTGTAGCATAGAATTCACTGTGAATCATAGACGCCCTACAATGTGGAAACAGGCCCTTTGACCCAACAAGTCCCTCTGATTGGCCAAATCACCCAACCTGCACATCTTTGGATTGTGGGAGGAAACCAAAGCTCCCGGAGTAAACCCGCGCAAACACGGGGAGAATGTGCAAACTAAACAAAGACAGTCGCCCGAGTCTGGAATTGAACCCAGGTCCCTGGTGCCGTGAGGCAGCAGTGTTAACCACTGAGCCACCATGCCACCAGCAGCAGCGGAAGCGGTAGGAGCGGTCGAATTGCACTCTGGGAAGGTGAGTGAACTAATATATTTGGGCAGCGGCTGAACCCAAGACACTACAGGTGCAGTGTCTCCCACCCGCCCTCCTCATCTAACCAAAAAAAAAACTCTGTGGTGTGTCGATAATTTAAACCTTTTCTATTTTCTTTTTATCATGTGATTGGTTAAAAAAAAGTTCCTTTCTTTTTTTCTCATTTATCTATTATTTGATATTACAGTTGGAAAGCATGTTTAACGAATTGTTCACACCACAGATGAGGATTGCTGAGGGAGAAAGGGAAGGGGTGACCAACAGGCAGAGAAAGAGCAGGAAGGCAGTGCAGGCGTCCCCTGCAGTCGTCTCCCCCCAAAACAGATATATTGTTTTGGATACTGTTAGGGGAGATGGCTTGTCAGGGGAAATCAGGTTCATGGCACAGTGCCTGGCTTTGCTGTACTGAAAGGTGGGAAAAAAAGTGGAAAGGCTATAGTCATAGGGGATTCAATTGTAGGGGGAGTAGATAGGTGATTCTGTGATCGAAAACGAGACTCCCAAATGGCATGTTGTCTCCCATGTGCACGGGTGAGGGATGTCTCAGATCGACTGCAGAACATTCTGAAGGGGGAGGGTGAGCAGCCAGCTGTCGTGATCCATATAGGCACCAATGATATAGGTAGAAAATGGGATGAGGTCCTGCAAGCAGAATTTAGGGAGTTAGGAGCCAAGTTAAAAAGTAGGACCTCAGAGGTAGTAATCTCAGGATTGCTGCCAGTGCCATGTGCTAGTCAAGAGTAGAAATAAAAAAAAGGCAGGATGAATATATGGCTCGAGAGTTGTGCAGGAGAGAGGGATTCAGATTTTTGGGACATTGGGACTGGTTCTGGGGGAGGTGGGACTATTCCAAACTGGATGGTCTATACCCAGGATGGACTGGAACCAATGTCTTCGGGGCTGCTTTTGCTAACACTGTTGGAGAGAGTTTAAACTAATGTGGCAGGGGATGGGAACCAAATGAGGAGGTTCATGAACAGTAAGGAGGTAGAAACGAAAGCCTGTAGGTAACAAAGTCAGTGTGACTCAGGGGAAGAATATGCAAGGAACAGATGATGAACACAAAGGGACAGGTTGTCTGAGGTGCATTTGGTTTAATACGAGAAGTGTAGTAGGTAAGGCAGATAAACTTCGGGCTTAGATTAGTAGCCGGGAGTATGTTGTTATTGCTATTCCTGAGACTTGGTTGAGGGAAGGGCATGATTGGCAACTAAATATCCCAGGATTTCGATGCTTCAGTTGGGATAGAGAGGGAGGTAAAAGGGGTAGAGGAGTTGCATTACTGGTGAGAGATGATATCACAGCTGTGCTGAAGGAGGGCACTATGGAGGACTTGAGCAGTGAGGCAATTTGGACAGAGCTCAGAAATAGGAAGAGTGCGGTAACAATGATGGAGCTGTACTACAGGCCTCCCAACAGTGAGCTTGAGAGAGAGGTAAAGATACATAAACAGATTATGCAAAGATGTAGGAGCAACAAGGTGGTGGTGATAAGAGATTTTAATTTTTCCAACATTGACTGGGATTCACTAAGTGTTAGTGGTGGAGATGGAGCAGAATTTGTAAGGAGCATCCAGGAGGGTTTCATAGAGCAGTATGTAAATAGTCCAACTCAGGAAGGGGCCATACTAGAACTGATGTTGGGGAATGAGCCTGGCCAGGTGGTTGAAGTTTCATTGGGGGATTACTTTGGGAATAGAGATCACAATTCCATAAGTGTTAGAATACTCATGGACAAAGATGTGTGTGGTCCTAAAGGAAGCGTGCTAAATTGGGGGAAAGCCAACAATATCAAAATTCAGCAGGAGTTGGGGAATATGGATTGGGAGCTGCTGTTTGAAGATAATTCCACATTTGATATGGGGGATGCTTTTAAAGAGAGGTTAATTAGAGTGCAGGACAGATATGTCCCTGTGAAAATGAGGGATAGAAATAGCAAGATTAGGGAACCATGGATGACAGGTGAAATTGTGAGAGTGGCTAAGAAGAAAAAAGAAGCTACATAAGGCCCAGGTGACTGAAAACAGATGAAGATTTGCAAGAATATCGAGAAAGTAGAACCAATCTGAAATTAGGCATTAAGAGGGCTAAAACGGGTCATGAAATATCTTTAGCAAATAGGGTTAAGGAAAATCCCAAAACCTTTTATTCGTATATAAGGTGCAAGAGGGTAACTCAAGAACGGGTTGGTCAACTTAAGGAGAAAGCAGGAAGGTTATGCGTGGAGTCAGAGAAAATGGGTGAGATTCTTAACGAGTACTTTGCGTTGGTATTCACCGAGGAGAGGGACATGACAGATATTAAGGTTAGGGATAGATGTTTATTACTGTAGGTCAAGTTGGCATAAGGAGGGAGGAAGCATTAGGTATTCAAAAAGACATTAAGGTGGACAAGTCCCCAGGTCCAGATGGGATCTATCCCAGATTACTGAGAGAAGCAAGAGAGGAAATAGCTGGGGTCTTAACAGCAACCTTGAACATGGGTGAGGTCCTGGAGAACTGGAGAATTGCTAATGTTGTCCCCTTGCTTAAGAAGGATAACAGGGATAATCCAGATAATTATAGACCAGTGAACCTGACATCAGTGGTAGGGAAGCTGCTGGAGAAGATCCTGAGGGGTAGGATCTATGTACATTTGGAAGAAAGTGGGTTCATCAGTGATAGACAACACGGTTTTATGCAGGGAAGGTCATGTCTTACCAATTTAGTAGAATTATTTGAGGAAGTGACAAAGTTGATTGAAGGAAGAGCTGTAGATGTCATATACATGGACTTCAGTCAGGTGTTTGATAAGGCTGATGCAGAAAGTGAAGTCACATGGGGTCCAGTTTGTACTAGCTAGATGGCTAAATAACTGGCTGGGCAGCAGGATACAGAGAGTAATAGTGGAAAGGAGTTTCTCAGAATAGAAAACTGTGACCAGTGGTGTTCCACAGGAATCCGTGCTGGGACCACTGATGTTTGCTACATACATAAATGATCTGGAGGAAGGTATAGATGGTCTGATTAGCAAGTTTACAGATGACATTAAGTTTAGTGGAGTAGCAGATAGTGAAGGGGACTGCCAAAGAATGGAGCAGAACATAGATAGATTGGAGAGTTGGGCAGAGAAATGGCAAATGGAGTTCAATCCGGGCAAATGTGAAGTGATGCATTTTGGAAGATCCAATTCAAGAGTAAACTATACGATAAATGGAAAAGCCCTGGGGAAAGTTGATGTCCAGAGAGATTTGAATGTCCATTGTACCCTGAAGGTGGCAACGCAGGTTGATAGGATGGTCAAGAAGGCATTGGGGAAGCTTTCCTTCATCAGACGGGATATTGAGTACAAGAGTTGGCAGGTCATGTTACAGAGTTGAGTAGTAGTTTGGTTTGACCGCATTTGGAACACTGCATACAGTTCTGGTTGCCATATTACCAAAAAGATGTGAATGCTTTGGTGAGGGTGCAGAGGAGGTTCATTATAATGTTGCCTGATATAGAGGACGCTAGCCATGAAGAGAGGTTGAGTAGGTTTGGATTCTTTTCATTTGAAAGATGGAGGTTGGGGGTGATGGGGGGGGCGGAGGTGGGGGTGGGGGGTGGAGGTGAGTGGTGGTGTCCTGATTGAGGTCTACAAATTATGAAAGGTGTAGACAGGGTGGATAGCAAAAAGCTTTTCCCACATTAGGGGACTCAATTACTAGGGGTCACGAGTTCAAGCTGTGAGAGGAAAAGTTTAATTTTAATGCATGGAAAATTCTTTACACAGAGGGTGGTGGGTGCCTGGAACAGGTTGCCAGTGGAGGTGGTGGAGGCGGACATGATAGCATCATTTAAGGAGTAACTAAACAGATAGATAAATGGGCAGGGAGCAGAGGCATACAGTTCCTTAGTAAATAGGCGACAGGTTTAGATTGAGGATCTGGATCAACGCTGGCCAAAGGGTCTGTTTCTCTGCTGTAAGTTTCTTTGTTCTTTGCTTCTGGCACTGCCCGAGATGGTCTTGGTGCAGAATGGCCTGTTACACAGGCCGTGCTGGATGTAACTGGAGAAGCAGCACGGCCCCATTACAGCATCACTGTCTCCCGATAGACCCCACTGTGTTACAGAGCCAGACCCCGTGCTCTGTCCAATTCTCATTCATATTCAACAGTAATCAGGGGAAGGCTGAGTGACTTTGGAAACCTGAACCTGAACTTCTGGCTTCAATTCCATGTTGCTGATGCATTTCTGTAAAGATTATCTGATCACATTGCAATGTGAAGGGCGCGTTTGGTCTGTGTACGTGAGCTTGTGTGTGGGTGCGTCTTTGGAAACTGAGCACCTTTCATTCTGATCGTCCAGCTCCTCAGACAACAGAAGGAAAAGTAAACCAACAGCCAGCGTATCCTTTGAGATCACCATGGGGTGAGTGAGATCTTATGTACACGGTGTCCATACTGTGTACACAAAAGAGAAAGTGTGTGTCCCCAAATTTAGGATGTGAAGCATTCCATGATATAAACCAAAGAAAAGCTAGGAGAGTTCTTTAATTGTGTGGCTCCCTGTTTATCTCTGACCCAAATCATTGAATCATATTATCTAGACAGTATCTCAACCTCACTAGGATAAGAAAGGGAGCAGTTGCAGAGATCATTGATGCACTGATGGAAATAATCTAACAATTTTGGTTCCATAGAAGTCCTACAGGATTAAAAGCTACCGATGTAGCACCATAATACAAAAGAGAGTGAGACAAACCAGACTTAACAGTTGGACAAATTAGCTTAACATCCATCATTGTGAAAATTTTACATTCTGATATAATGGATGTAACAGTAGAACATCTACATTGCAAAATGCAACCAAGCAGGCGGGAAAATCCCCATACTCAACAAATTGGTTAAATTGATTTGAGGAAGTAACTATCAGAATTCATAGGGGATTGGCAAACTGGTAGCAGCCTGAGAGGTGGGGTAAGGGAGGCAGTTTCAGGATGGTAATCTGTAATTATTGGTGAGCCAAAGGGATCAGTACTAAACGAGTGCAAAAACATTATTTAAGGAATATAATGTGGGAAGTTATGTAATTTGGCAGGAATAATAGTAAAACTAAACTTCATCAAGTAAATGAAGAAAGACTGCATTTGGGGGTCTTTGTGGATGAATCATAAAATGGAAGGCAAATGGAATGTTGGGGATTCTGTCTGGGCCCATCGCTTTCCTTGAGTTGAATCTCAGGAAGACCGATCTGATCTCTGCAGCAGTGACCGAGAGAACAGGCACGTCTGGGGCTCTCGGGACAGGTGACACCACGTCACTGGCATTCTGCTCGAACTTAAAGCATTGAGCATGTCAGGGGCTGGGGTTACATGTTTGTCCGCTCTCTTGCTCTGCTTCATTTTGTATCCCATTACATTCTGGAGGTTTTGGCACAGGCAGCAGGTAACCGCATGGTTGGTTTGGGTCTCTAACTTGGTCTTATACTGCCTCTTGGCATCTCTGATGGCCTTGTGGAGAACACATCTGGATTTTCTGTACAGATCTGGGTTGTCCAACTTGAAACCTCTTGTCCCTTGTCTTCAGAAGGCAGTGGATTTCCCAGTTCGTCCAAGGTTTCCAGTTGGGGAAAGCAGAGTTTTAATCAGCAAAGGAACCAAAGGTTAAAGGGAAAAGGCAGGAAAGTGGATGATCAAATCAGCCATGTCCTCATTGAATGGGCCCAATTGCATTCTTCTGCCCACTTTGTCAATGGACTATCACATTGTGCTATATGGGAGCTTGCTGTGCACAAACAGCCTGCCACATTTCCTGTCTTGCAATAATGACTACACTTAGAAAGCAGTTTATTGGCAGGACACTAGTATTTCAACGTCCTGAGAGCTGTAAAAGGCATTCAAAAATGCAAGTCTTTCTAGAAGATATTCTTTCCCATAATTTGACGAATTAAAGCTGAGTAGACAAGTGTTGGAAAGTGTTGGAAACCTCACATCACAGCTTCACTCTTCAGGGACCATCCTCACGAACCTCCCGCTCCACCCCCCCCCCCCCAAATAATCATTACATTTAACCAAACCCCAACTCATTTCGAGGTGGTCCATGAAATGTAATTGTGAATCCTTGGGTAGTGTTTCTTCCTATTTGTGGTGACGCTTCCCCTTCCTGCTGTTGCTCTGCAATGCCACAACCTGCCGTCTCGCTGAGCTGTATTACAGAATCATAGAATTCCTGCAGTGCAGATAGAAGAGTCCACTCAGCCCATCAAGTCGGCACCAACCCTCTGAAGAGCATCCCACCCAGACCCACCATATCCCTGTAAATCCACATTTAGCACGGCTAATCCACTTAACTTGCACATCTTTGGATTGTGGGAGGAACACCCAGAGGAAACCCGTGCAGACCCGGGGAGAAAGTGCAAACTCCATAGAGACAGTTGCCCGAGGCAGGAATCGCGGCCTTTTCTGTGGTGCAAATGCAAATGTTATTTGCCATTTGTTAGCCGGCATTTCTCCGGTGATCTCCCCTCCAAACCCATTGTCCCCAAGCCCCACACTGCCTGGTTCTACCTGTTCCCCAAGATCCACAAGCCCATCTACCCTGGCTGACCCATTGTCTTGGCATGTTCCTGGCCCACCGAACTCATCTCGTCCTATTTCGACTCCGTGCCTTCCCACCGACATCCGCAACACCAACTATGTCCTCCATCTCTTCAACAACCTCCAGTTCCCTGGCCCCCAACGTTTTCTCTTCACTATCGAATGTAGCCTTATACATGTCCATACCCCACAAGGATGGCCTCCAGCTTCTCCGCTTCTTCCTCTCCAGCAGAGCCATCCAATCCCCCTCCACCAATACCTTCCTCCACCTCGCCAAACTGCTCCTCACCCTCAACAACATTTCCTTTAACTCCTCCCATTTCCTCCAAATTCGGCAGGGGGTGGGTACCTGGCTGAGCCCCAGCTACCCCTGCCTGGTTGTTGGCTATGTCGAGCAATCCCTCTTCAATACCCACACAGGCGCTGTGCCCCAATGCTTCTTTGTATCACTGAGAGCGAGTGGCCCTGTATAACTGCACATGAGGTGAGTAAACCATTGAGCCTGCAGCAAAAGTATCAGCTAGAGTTAAAAACATAAGTATGAGCTGAGGCAAGTTTTTGAACTCATTGGATGGAGGGGAGACAGTACTTCAGTTGATATGAGATGAATTTTGATTACTCTTATATTCTTGCAGTGACACACAGGAAGATTTGTTGAAAGTGAATCTCGATCAGCTTCAATGCCACTTCACGTGGACTCCACAGGAAGAAAACATCGACTTGGATGATATGAAACAAAGATTAGAAGATTCAATACAGGCTGGTGTAAAATATCAAGCCAGGTCTTACAACCATCTCGCCTTTATAAACTGTCTGCAAGGAAACTGTGAAGAGGCAATTCAGAATTTAAAGGAAGCTGAAAGGATTCTGAGGGAGAGACATGGAGATGAATTTGAGAAAAGAATCTTGGTCACCTATGGAAACTATGTCTGGGTTTATTATCACATGGACCGACTGGAGGAGGCTCAGAACTCAACTCATTTCTACAACTCAATGAAGTCCAGTTGAAGGCCGAGATTGATAGATTCTTGTTGTCTCTGAGGAATTAAGGGCTACGGGGAGAATGCTGGTAAGTGGAGCTGAAATGCGCATCAGCCATGATTGAATGGCGGAGTGGACTCGATGGGCCGAATGGCCTTACTTCCACTCCTATGTCTTATGGTCTTATGGTCTTATAGGAAGATCCTGACAACATTGAGTGGAATGTTGGCTATGCTACTGTACTGTCCCGTCTGGAAGGATTTTCTGGGACCCCAGAGAGCTGGAGGCCCATGGAATCAGTGACGTGGTTTAGACGTGTGCTGGAGTTGGATCCTGATGATTCTGTATCCATGGTGCTGTTGGCTCTCAAGCTACAACGAGACCCGAGAAACAATGAAGCACTCGCTTTAGTTGAACGAGCATTGGAGAAGTCCCCTGACCTCCCTTATGTGCTTCGATACGCAGCACAATTTTACAAAAATTGCAACAACGTGGAAAAGGCTGTGGAGCTGTTGAAGAGAGGATTAGAAATTAGCCCACACTCCACCTTCATACATCATAAAAATAGGTCAATGCTACAGAATCAAATTGTATCGAGTGATCAACTCTCTGGGCAGTAAAGATCCTCGCAATCCGGCATTTCAGCAGAAAGCTGAGCTGATTAATAAATGCAAGTACCATTTTGAAAAGTCTTTTGAGAAACGAATGCTGACATCTATTAAGGGCCACCTTGATTTTGCTGAAATTTGCTTATTAAATGAAGAATATGACAAAGCACAGGAAATCTACAGCCACCTCCTGACACTGGAAGGTATTCGTCCAGAGAATAAGCAAGCGATATGTTTAGCAGTCGGGTTATTTGAGCTAAATCACAAGAATTCAGAATCAAACGCCATCCAACATTTTCTGGTGGGAATGAAAGTCAATTATGCCTCAGTGAAACAGAAAAGATGCGGTGAAAACCTGGAGATGATTGCAGCAAGACGACTTCGCAGGAATCCAGGAGACAGTGAGGCCCTTGGAGTTCGGGGATTTCTAAACCAGCTGGATGGGGAAAAGAGTAAAGCGATTGAATGCTTTGAAAAAGCTTTAGAGTTTGATCCTGATAATGACGAATATCTCAGTGCTCTTTGTGGATTACGCCTTTCCATCGAGGTCAGAAACAATCTTCCCAACAAAAACTAAACAATTTTGTGAAATGCATCAACTCCCATGAATTATAAACAGATTTATTTCATTCATAGAGAAATTCAGGAGGTCTGGCTGTATCTGTGAAGAGAAGACATAGTTAATATTTCGAGTCCAGTGATCCTTTTATCATCACAGATGCAGTCGAACCCCCTGAGTTTCTCAACTAATTTCTGTCTTTGTTTTAGAACTCCAATATCTGCAATTCTTTATTTTGCATTTTCATTAATAAACGTTTCACAGATTCTTTGAAGTGCTCACTTTATTCCTGTATGTTTAATTTTCTCAAAGCTCTGAATGCAATAATTCTAAGGGTACTTCAGCAATATTGACCACACTGTAGAACTAACCAAATTATTATCATTTCTGTATTGTTAGAGATTTGAGTTTGAATTGGTAAAAATATAATGTTGGGCATAGGAGAACAGAGTTTATTTAACCAGTTGGACCAATCCACCCTAATTGTTTTTATTTGAGTTAGGTGAACTTGTTTAAAACAATAATAAACGAATCTGAGCCTGATTTTAACTCCAGTTGGGTTCTGGGTGTGAAGGGAGGGCATTTCAAAACTATATAATTTCTCTAGTTCCTGCCTTGGGTTCAGGAGATTGTTAATATCAGGGTCAGAGAATGTTGGGGAAAATGATATCAAATTTGGTTCACAATTTAGTTGTCCTGTGGCATGAGGTGTGGTCACCGAAGACGTTGAAACTCCTTACATTTAAAAAAAATATCAGAAAAACTGATAGATCAAAAGATTACCTAAGTAACAGGTTACATTGGAAGACCAAAGTCCATGACTCAGGTGACTAGGAGCAGAATACATTGTTCACATCATTCCCACAATCCAATTGGAATAATCAACAACTCTAGGCGTTCCTTTGTCCTACCCGCCTATATGGATTGTTTATTTAGCTCCAGTGCCACAAAACCTCTCACCAGTGTGTGACTATAATTTCAGTGATCTCACCCTTCACTTCTTTATTGTGGTGTACTATCTGAGTAAAGATTTTATGGGCACCAGCCATTTATAATCAGACCTGATCCAATCTCTCCAGCAGGAGTTTTATTCCTGTGTCGTATATTTCTAAGTATTTCTCAACTGTAACCTTTAATTTGTTACATGCATCAACGTGAGTCACTTCCTTTCTGTGATCATCAGTTAGTTTGATTTGACCTATTCGTGCGGGGATGTGAGGCCAATTATTGAAAGTGATGTTGGGAACATTAGGGATTACTGCTCCATCCCTGTATTCCTTAAGTGACGCTATGACACAATATTTACCCTCCTCACTGCAGACAACTCTAGTGACATTGGTTGTCAGGCTCCGAGCCTTGCTTGTCCTGAATCCACAGAGTGCACCTTTATTCAACTAGACTGGATACAGGCATGCAATGATCTGATCGGTTTGGTCACAGTTGCTCAGACTGGTCCCCGCCAATCTCTCTTCCTTGTCGACCATATTTGGCAGAATGTCCATATTCCATCCTGTCCTGCCCCATGAAAATAGCTAGGCCATAGGTCAGGTCTCCTTTCCAGTGAATATCCGGGGCTGGTCTGGGTTGCCTTTGTACCTCCCCATTCCCAGTCCCAGGACTCTTCCAAGTCCAGTGCAGATAAAACATGGACAGGGAAGGCACCACTCCAGCAGTTATATGCACTGGACACCGATGCCCTCTTTCTAATTCCTTCTCTGAGTCATGAGCGAAGCAGCCTATTTCTGTGCACCTGTTTTTGGAAGATCCTTACCAATCCTCTATGATCCCGGCACTGATATAACCAAGGGTGGAACACCCATTGGGTTTCCAGCACATTGTGAATTGGTTACAACTGTTATAGACCAGGCCAGACCCCCTCAAAACATTTCAAGAAAGTAACCCAGACCCTAACTTTGCTTGTTGTTTTAAACAGGTGTACAGCGGATATTCCAGGAGGGACGCAGTTGATCAAACCACTTTGTTTCAAACAAAACAGAATTTATATCCAAGATTAATGAATGAAACACAAACAAAAGAGAACAGAATACAGAATAACTTAATCTTCCTGAAAACCCAACAGATCATCTCAGATTAGTGATGCTGTTCCAAATACTTGCAACGGTCCTCATAAACACTTCGTTGGCACAAAATTTAAAACCAGACACAAAGTCCTACAGGAAAGAGGTCAGAGAGAGGGAGGGTCAGCATGGACCTGCTTCTCTTTGGGTCCAGCAGCTACACAACTGCCTGACTGCTTTCAGGGAATAACCAGACAAAACAAACCAAACTAGAGAAAAGCTGAGCTGGGAGAACTGGCCGCTCCCCTTTTGTGGTACAAGTGTATTTTTCTAAAAACTTGAAAACCTTTTGCCTCAGCCAGTATCTGTTTGCTCTAATCAAATGGGCCCTAAAACCCTTCAAACTTGGACTTTTCTGAATTTGTGTCTTTACACCTCTCTGAAAAAAAGCCAAGGACATCATAACCCTGTTAAAGGAGCAGCATCATCACACAACCAAAAGGGACCATTTCGGCCAGGTGACCCCACAGAATCCATCATATCCTATGGATTAACTACAGATACTCTGGGTGCCTGGGTATGACTACACAGCACAACAGCTATACACACACCAATATCTGTGCGGATGGAGAAGAATACATTGAACACAGTTCTTCTGTTTTCTTGTCAATTTCCTTGAGATAGGCTACCTGACAGAAACAACTGTAGTTTCTGTGAGTAACTCAGTTTAATCTCTGAGTCCCCTCATCATTTTAATGTACAGAAAATACATTAAAATTTCAGAATCCAAATACCATCACCTATCTTATTTTAAAATTCAAATCAGTGCCATCATCATATAGATCTCATAGAGTCATAGAGATGTACAACATGGAAATAGACCCTTCGGTCCAACTTGTCCATGCCGGCCAGATATCCTAACCTAGTCCCATTTGCAGCACTTGACCCATATCCCTCCAAACCCTTCCTATTCATATACCTATCCAGATACCTTTTAAATATTGTAATTGTACTAGCCTCCACCAATTCCCCAGAGAGCTCATTCCACACACGCACCACTGTCTGCATGAAAAAGCTGCCCCTTAAGTCCCTTTTATACTTTCCCCTCTCACTCTAAACCTATGCACTCTCATTCTGGTCTCACTCACCCCAAGGAGAAGACTTTGTCTATTTATCCGATCCATGCCCATCATGATTTTATAAACCTCTATAAGGTCACCCCTCAGCCTCCAACACTCCAGAAAAAACAGGGCCAGCCTCTCCTAATAGCTCAAATCCTCCAACCCTGACAACATCCTTGTAAATCTTTTCTGAACCCTTTCAACGTGTTACAACATCCTTCCGATAGGAGGGAGACCAAAATTGCACACAATATTCCAGCAGTGGCCGAACCAATGTCCTGTACTCAATACTCTGACCAATAAAGGATGGCATACCAAACGCCTTCTTCACTATCCTATCTACCTGTGACTCCACTTTCAAGGAGCTATGAACCTGCACTCCAAGATCTCTTTGTTCAGCAACACTCCCTAGGATCTTGCCATTAAGTGTATAAGTCCTGCTCTGATTTGCTTTTCCAAAATGCAGCACCTTGTATTTATCTGAATTAAACTCCTTCTGCCACTCTTCAGCCCATTTGATCAAGATCTCATTGTACTCTGAGCTAACCCTCTTCGCTGTCCACTACACCTCCAATTTTGGCGTCATGCAAACTTACTAACTGTACCTTTAATGTTCACATCCAAAGCATTTCTATAAATGACAAAAAGTAGTGGACCCAGCACTGATCCTTGTGGCACTCCATTGGTCACAGGCCTCCAGTCTGGAAAACAACCCTCTACCAGCGCCCACTGTCTTCTACCTTCAAGCCAGTTCTGTATCCAAATAGCTAGTTCTCCCTGTATTCCATGAGATCCAATCTTGCTGACCAGTCTCCTGTGTGGAACCTTTTCAAACACCTTACTGAAGTCCACATAGATCACATCTACCGCTCTGCCCTCATCAATTCTCTTCGTTACTTCTTCAAAAATCTCAATCAAGTTTGTGAGACATGATTTCCGACGCACAAAGCCATGTTGACTATCCCTAATCAGTCCTTGCCTTTCCAAATACTTGTACATCCTGTCCCTCAGGATTCCTTCCAACAACTTGCACACCACCGATGTCAAGCTCACCGGTCTATGATTCCCTAGCTTTTCCTTACCACCTTTCTTAAATAGTGGCACCACGTTAGCCAACCTCCAGTCTTCCGGCACCTCACCTGTGTCTATCAATGATACAAATTTCTCAGCAAGGGGCCCAATAATCATTTCCCTAGCGTCTCACAGATTTCTAGGTACGCCTGATCAGGTCCTGGGGATTTATCCACTTTTATGCATTTCAAGACATCCAGCACTTCCTCCTCTGTAATCTGGACATTTTTCAAGATGTCACCATTTATTTTCCCTTATTCTATATCTTCCATGTCCTTCTCCACAGTAAACACTGATGCAAAATACTTGTTCAGCATCTCCCCCATCTCCTGCGCTTCCACACAAAGGCGGCCTTGCTGATCTTTGAGGGGTCCTATTCTCTCCCTAGTTACCCTTTTATCCTTAATGTATTTATACAATGTTTTTGGATTATACTTAACCCTATTTGCCAAACCTATCTCATGTTCCCCTCTGGATCAGGAGAGAGCAATCAGTGAAGTGGGCTAGTTTGATATCAGAGGCTCACCCTCCCTTTTCCTTTCTCCTCCTCCTGTAGGGGAAAACTCTTGAGGTGAATTTCTAGGGGGAGGTGACTCTGTCTCTCTCTCTCTCTCTCCCTCTCTGTTCAGGGAAGAACTCTGAAGGGTGGGAGGTGGGAGGTGGGCAGAGCCGAGCACTGGGAAGGAAGCATGCCCATTGGTTCAATTCTTAGGTTGCCTTTGGCCTGAGACTCCTTCTCTGGGGCATCAATCTGTACACGAGCTGGGTGACAATGTATGGGTTGGCCCTTGAAAAATTTGAGCTGATTTAATCGCATGATGCCGTTCCTGTTTGCCTACTTCCAGCTGTAATTTGTAGACTGAAGGACTCCATTTTTCAATGATACGATTGGACCCGGCACTCTCTGGGTGCAGGAACGTTCTGGGTTCAAGCACTCGAAGCATCACTCTCTCCTCTATTTTATCGGCCATGGAGTTCATGTGTTCCTCCCACAGAAGTTTGGCTGAGTTTGACTTGCCTTCCCTAATCTGGGTGCTGCCACAATACTGACCCCTAAATCTTCCATGGGCTTAGCAGATTCAACCTTTTCTGTCTGTCCTGTCCCTTTGTGCCATACTATCCCAGTATGTGCTCCTTCGTTGGCCAGTGCATCTGCTCATTTACTGGGGTCTTACAGTGGGCTTTCACTTTCTCTGGAATGGTTATGCCACCTTAAGCTGCTTTGAACACATACTTTGACAGATCACTGCCTTTCTCCTGAAAAGCTCCTGTTATTCTACCACAAAAGCTACAGCTGCCAATTCTGCCCATTGTGCCCCCAGATTTGTGGGTACATTGACTTCCCACTCTGCTGGATCTAATGGCAACCATGGAATTCATTGGCAAGCTGTCGGGGGCAATGCACTTTTCAGGGGACGTGGATGGGGTGTTGGATCCATTCGCTGGAGGTGGGTCTGCGGTCAATGGCTCATACCGATCTGCGTGACTTGTGTCTCGCCCAGATTGCCAGACAGCCTCATCGAGGGCATCCCGGTCAGATTCATTCTCACCCCTTTTGTCCGACAAAGCACAAACTTTGCCCCACTCGCTTTTAGCTGCACTTTTAATTGCTGAATCTCCCTGAAGCATTTTTATATGGTCTACTGCCTTTCCTTGCTTGGTCCTTATAGACATCTGCTATACTGCCCGTGCCCCGCTCTGTAGATCTTCACACTGGTCTCACAGTTGAGTGATTTGTTGCTGGTCCTGCTGTCTTAATAATCCTGCCCTTTCTTTCTGATGACCCAAGCTGTGAATCATATTTTGGTGACCCTCCAATCAGGCAACGTATCCTTAACACTTTTACCCACTTCTCCCCCACCACTTTGATCAATTCTTCAATTCTTCAATCAGCTGCAGCTTCCTCACCCTGCAGAATTCGGACACTCTGATGGCAAGCTGTCAACTTTAGTTACAGCCCTCGCTATTGCAGTCCCTTTTCTCACTCTATCCTTTACTTTACCTTTAATATGGTCTCCCTGCAAACTATCCCTCCGCCCCTGGACTCTGGAGGGAAGATGTGGAGATGTTGGTGTTGGACTGGGTGGACAAAGTCAGACACCAGGTTATAGTCCAACAGGCTTATTCAAACTCACAAGCTTTCAGAGCACTGCCCCTTCAGGTCAAATGAGAGAGAAACACACAGGCACAGAATTTACAGGCAGAGAGGTCAAAAGATCATAGACATCAGGTGAGTGGAGTGTCAAATAATCAATCTCTGCAGATGATCAAAAGTGTCTGACAGTGTGAATAAAGTGACTTTGGATGCTGCCTGAACTGCTGTGCTCTTCCAGCACCACTAATCCAGAATCTGGTTTCCAGCATCTGCAGTCATTGTTTTTACCTCGTGTGAATAAAGTGTCAACAGCTGAATAACAAATTAAGGGATGACCTATAATCCAATTAAATGAGGCAGAGAGATCATTACAAAAAATTAAAAATGCATCGGTGCTGGAACCAAACCAAATGGCTGGAAAAACACGATAGGTCTAAAAGTCTCATGGAGAGGGTCTAACCAAAGTGATAAGTAATCTAAAACTGTACGAATTAATTAAAGTAAAGAGATCATATCAATTTATCTAAGTGATGGTGTCTAAACAGGACAGTAAGGAAGATTTTACAGATGCAGAACAGTGTGGTGGGGTCACATATAGTGCACCATGATCACAGTTGAGGCTGTCTCCATGGGTACGGAAGCTGGCTGTCAGTTTCTGCTTGGTGATTCGGCATCATTGTGTATCTCAAAGGCCGCCTTGGAGCATGCTCACCCAAAGATCGGAGACTGAATGTCCTCAACCACTGAAGTGTTCCCTGAATGGGGAGAGAATATTCTTGTCTGGGCGAATGTTGTGCAGTGTCCTGGTTATAATATCTGCATGGTCTTGCCAATATACCATGCCTCGAGGCAAACTTGCCTGCAATGTTTAAAATAGACAACATTGGCCAAGTCACATGAGTATCTGCTGTGTATGTGGTGGGTAGTGTTCCCACGTGTGATGGTACTATCCACGTCGATGATCTGACATGCCTTGCAGTGGTTGATATGGCAGAGTTGTGTGGTGTTGTGGTCGATGTTGCCGTGAATGCGGGGCAGTTTGCTGCTAACGATGGCCTGTTTAAAGTTTGGTGGTTGTTTGAAGGCGAAAAATGGATGCATAGGGATGATCTTAGCAAAATGCTCATTGTCATCAATGACATGTTGAAAGCTGCAAAAACCACGGCGTAGTTTCTCTGCTCCAGGGCAGTACTGAACAACAAAGGGTATGCTATCAGTTGTATCCCGTGTCTGTCTCCTGAGAAGGTGTTTGCAGTTTTTCATGGTGCATCATACCCCATTCTTATGAGGGCATCCTTCGAAATCTTTAGGTGTCCACCACGTCTCTCCTCATCTGAGCAGATCCTGTGTAGGTGCAGGACTTGTCCGTAATATGTTTACAGTGTGCAGCATCATGAGGTTATCCGTGGGCCTGTGTGGGAGTGTGGCACTGAGGTGCCCGTCCTTGATGGAGATGCATGTGTCCAAGAATGAGACTGATTCTGAAGAGTAGTCCTTGTAAGTCTGATGGTCAGATGAAACTTGTCGATGTCTCTATGTAATCATTTCAGTGATTCCTCACCATGAATCCAAAGGAAGAAAATGTCATCGATGTATCTGGTGCATACCATGTGTTAGACGTCCTGTGCAGCAAAGAATCTTGTGTGTGAAAATGTTGGCACACTGGGGTGCAAATTTGATCCCCATGGCTGTTCTATGTGACTGGATGAAGAACTGGTTGTCAAGGGTGAAGACATTGTGATCGAGGATAAAGCGGATGAGTTGTAGGATGGTGCTTGGAGATTGGCTGTTGTTGGTATTGAGTACTGAGGCTGTTGCAGCGATGCCATCATCGTGGGGGATGCTGGCACAGAGGGCGGAAACATTTATTGTGCTGAGGAATGTTCCTGGTTCGACTGGTCTGTGGGTGCTGGGTTTCTGTAAGAAATTTGTAGTGATGCAATAGGAGGCCTGCAATTCCCCTGTGCAATGGGTTTCAAGATGCCCTTGACATAGCCAGAGAGGTTCTCAAACAGGGTCCCATTGCCTGATATGATGGGACATCCAAGTGTTTTGGCTTTGTGTATCTTTGAGGATACTGCCTTCTTTCTCAACCAATTTCACCCCATCGAGCTTGGGCCTGAGACTTTTACTACAATCAGTGGTGACTGAACCAGCTGCTTCTCATAAGAGACTAGAACTGAGGATGTACCCTTAATCTATTAAGGTTCCTGGTATTCGTTCTCAGTCTAGCCAAGGTCTTAGAGTCCAGAATTAATCTTGTTAAAGACTGGTTCTGTAATCACTGAAAAGGCTACACTGGCATTGACCTCCATTAGAACTGGGTGACTATTATTTTGATTGGTTCTAATTTGAATGCTGCTAAGCAATTTAACTGTTCCAAACCAGATGTAAGTAGATGTTCCAGAGTGTGCACTCTCCTGGATACTGGCCTATGAGTTCTCTTACACAGTTTAGATCTAGTGGGATTTGTTGATGTCTCAAGTCCACATACTGATAGCAACTACAATGGCCCGCCGGTCTAAATTCTTGAGAAGATTTTAACCATTTGGCTGAAACTTGGCTTTGTTTTGGGGTTTTGTTGTGGGTTGACCGTTAGTCCCGATGTTCAAGATATGTGCTGAGTGAGGTTATGCAATTGCCTTCAATTAAGTGGTGTTCCCCAAGCTCAGGTGGGCGGCACGGTGGCACAGTGGTTAGTACTGCTGCCTCACAGCGCCAGAGACCCGGGTTCAATTCCCGACTCAGGCGACTGACTGTGTGGAGTTTGCACATTCTCCCCGTGTCTGTGTGGGTTTCCTCCGGGTGCTCTGGTTTCCTCCCACAGTCCAAAGATGTGCAGGTCAGATGAATTGGCCATGCTAAATTGCCCGTAGTGTTAGGTAAGGGGTAGATGTAGGAGTATGGGTGGGTTGCGCTTCGGCGGGGCGGTGTGGATTTGTTGGGCCGAAGGGCCTGTTTCCACACTGTAAGTAATCTAAATCTAAATCTAAATCTAAATCTCAGTCAGACTGGCGGGGGAGTCTAGTTCCGTCGGAATATCCTGCAACTCATATGCTCCAATGCCCACAATTTCTAATGACAAAGCCAGTTATAGTGTCTGTTTGAAGTCCAGTTAGTTTTAACTAGCACGTGGTTTTGCATGGTTGCCTCATTCATCTGACTCTCTTCGCCACTGAAATAACTCCACAGAGGCTGGTATCCTATCACCAAATCACCCTTTATTTACATGTGCAATTGTCTTTGACACTGTGCCAGCTCCCTCAGAGCCAGCTCTCAGTGAACAGAACCCCTGACACTCCTTTATTTATCTGTCAGCCAAGACTCCCTGATTGGACCAGATTATCAGCTCCAATCAGGGAACTCATATTCTATGAAGTCCACCTTGGCTGACCTTGTTACAATCACTACAGTCCATGTTTAAAACAAGACTGCAATGAGGGAAGGTGCTGAGTGCGTCTTGGAATCCATTTGAACATCAGTGAGCAGGCTATCACCAAACAAATGCTTTTACTGACACCTTCCATGCTTTTAATGATGATAAAGAGCAGGTTAATTCTATTAGTTTTAAAATTGTAATGGAAAAGGATAGGCCAGATCTAACAGCTGAAGTTCTAAATTGGAGGAAGGCCAATTTTGATGGTATTAGGCACAAACTTTCAAAAGTTGATTAGGGATGGTTTGAAGGTAGAAGATAGAGGGAGATGGTGGAAAGTTGCTTTTTAGACTGGAGAGCTGTGACCAGTGGAGTGCCACAAGGATTGGTGCTGGGTCCAGTGCTTTTCATCATTTATATAAATGATTTGGATGTGAACATAGAAGTATAGTGAGTAAGTTTGCAAATGACACCAAAATTGGAGGCGTAGAGGACAGCGAAGAAGGTTACCTTCGAGTATATTTGGATCTTGATCGGATGGGCCAATGGGCTGAGGAGTCATAGGTGGAGTTTAATTTCAATAAAATGAGGCGCATCATTTTGGAAAAGCAAATCAGAGCAGGTTATACTTAATGGTAAGGTCCTGGGGAGTGTTACTGAACAAAGAGATCTTGGACCGCAGGTTTGTAGTCCTTGAAAGGTTGGTATGCTTTCCCTTATTGGGGATGAAGGTCGGTAAGGACCTGGAAACAATCATTATTACGGAAGAGGTAGTATTGGGCAAGCTAATGGAGCTAAGGATAAACAAGTCTCCTGGCCTTGATGGAATGCATTCCAGAGTACTAAAAGAGATGGCAGAAGAAATAGCAAGTGCACTTGTGGTAATTTTCCAAATTTCGCCATCTCTCGGGCAGTTTAACAGACGTCACTGTTTAAAAAGGGTAGTAGACAAAAGTTGGAGAATGATAGACCAGTTAGCTTAACCTCTGTAATGGGGAAGACGCTTGAGTCTCTTATCAAAAAAGAAATAGCAAGGCATCCAGATAGAAATTGTCTTGTTGGCCTGATGCAGCATGGGTTCATGAAGGGCAGGTCATGCTTAGCAAGTCTTTTGAATTCTATGAAGACATTATGTGCACGGTGGACAATGGGGATCCAGTGGATGTGGTGTACCTAGATTTCCAAAAGGCCTTCGACAAGATACCACTCAAGAGCTGCTGCATAAAGCTGCTGCATAAAATAAGCTGCATGGTGTTATGGGTAAAGTATTAGCATAAACAGAGGATTGGTTGACCAACAGGAAGTAAAGAGTGGGGATAAATGAGTTATTATGAGTTATTCTGGCTGGCAATCAGTGACTAGTGGAGTGCCTCAGGGATCAGTGTTGGGGCCACAATTATTGGGGCCTAACTCGATGTGTTTGTTGATACATCTACCACCATCTACCACACCCTGAGAAAAGGAACAGGAAGTGACATCACCACAGGAAATAACATCGCCATAGGAAATGACATCACCAACCCAAAGAAACCCAAACATTTAAATAGAAAGCAAGAATTTTCAGCATTGCTTTCACATGAGGCCTACTGAAGATGTTACCTAGTAAGGTAACAAAACATCTGGAAATGAACCTTTCAGCTCAGTGTGCAAACCTACCTCTGAAATGATGTACTGGCACTGGAGGGGGTGCAGAGGAAGTTCACTAGGTTGATTCCGGAGTTGAGGGGGGTGGCTTATGAGGAGAGACTGAGTAGACCGGAACTATACTCATTGGAATTTAGAAGAATGAGGGAATATCTTAGAGGAATATATAAAATTATGAAGGGAATAGATCAGATAGACATAGATCGCCAAATGTTTTCACTGGCAGGTGAAATTAGGACAAGAGGGCATAGTCTCAAGACTAGAGGAAGCAGATTTAGGACTGAATTGAGAAGGAACTTTCTCACCCAGAGTGTTGTAAACCTAATACTTCAGTAACTGTTTTTAAAGCTAAAATATATATTGTTTTGAACACTAAAGGAATTCAGGCTTATGGTGAGAGAGTGGGTAAGTGGAGCTGAGACGCAAGAAGATCAGCCATGATCTTATTGAATGGCGGAGAATGCTCAAAGGGCAACATAGCCTTCTGCTGCTCCTACTTCTTATGTTTTTATGTTCTACGTTCAATACGTTGAGTATAGGAGTTGGGAGGGGGTATGGCCGTATAGGATATTCGTTTGGCCACTTTTGGAATATTGTGTGCAATTCTGGTCTCCCTCCTATAGGAAGGATTTTGCAAAACTTGAAAGGGTTCAGAAAAGATTTACAAGGATGTTGCCAGTGTTGGAGTATTTGAGATATAGGGAGGGGCTGAATAGACCGGGGCTATTTTCCTTAGAATGTCAGAGGCTGAGGGGAGACCTTATAGAGGTTTATAAAATCATGAGGAGCATGGATAGGATAAATAGACAGAGTCTTTTCCCTGGGGTGTGGGAGTCCAAAAATAAAGGGCATAGGTTTAGGGTGAGAGGAAAAAGATTTAAAAGGGACGTAAGGAGCAACGTTTTCACACAGAGGGTGGTGCCGTGTATGGAATGAGCTGCCAGAAGAAGTGGTGGAGATTGATATAATTACAACATATATAAAGCATCTGTATGGGCATATAAATAGGAAGGGTTTAGAGAGATATGGGCCAAGTGCTGGCAAATGGAACTAGATTACTTTAGGATATCTGGTCGGCATGGAGGAGTTGGACCGAAGTGTCTGTTTCTGTGCTGTACACCTCTATGACTCTATGATGGGCTCGTAATTGGCCAAGTTGAATTTGTGCTCCTTCTTGTGTACAATACCAAACTTGGGCAATTTTTCACATCGTTGGATAAATTTGTGTGTTGGAGCTGTACTGGAATGTCTTGGCTTGGGGTAAGGCAAGTTCAGGAACACAATTCTTCAATCCTGTTGTTGGACTATTGTCAGGGCCACAGCCTTTGAAGTATCCCGTGCCTCCAAGCATTTCGTGTTATGAAATGGAGTCAATCACATTGGTTGAAGACTGGCCACTGTGATGTGGGGTGGGGAAGGGCTTCAAGAGTGAGAGGAAGCATCAGAGGAGGTGAATAAGGGGGAGGATCCGGAGGTGGGCCAGGAAGATTGCCAAAGAGAGAAAGACAGGGCAATGACCCACAGCCTCGAGTGGCCAGAGATACCCTGTATTCACCCGTTACTGTAATGACTGGAGCTGGATTGAGGCTTTTTCTATTCCTGTTAACTTATCACTTGCACAGTTAGCTACCAGCCCTCTGTTTGCTGTATGCTGCATTCCTCAAGGGTTGTGTCATTTGTCTATTTGATTTATTTGTTCAGTAAGATGCTGATGTTTCCTTTCAACTGTGGTTCTGATCTCACCTCTACAAATGTTAAAGGGCACACGCAAAGCTTGCACTGGACCAATGATAGTGTGAAAGCAGCAATGATACAGTCACAGATCCCACCACTACACTCTCCTGCGTGTTGGTGCTAAAATAGTCTTTGTATCAATGCGAGGAGAGTCCATCAGAGAGTGGATTCCTTGATGCAGACTATCAGGTTTTCCCACAGCCATAAACGCCTTCTTCAGTTTCTGTATCCCTGCTACCCTTGCAGTGCTGCAGAGTGTAATGAACTTTCACTGTTTCCTAGCAATTCTCGAGCGGCCACTCTGAGAATATTTCCATTACTTTGGGCAGTTCCACAAAGGTCACTATTTCAGGCAAGCCTTGATTTTGCAATTCTTCTCTGGACAGGAAACAGAAACCAACCCAGTGCTACTTAATTTCATTTCCTGGGTTTGGTTTCTATTACACTCTAACATGAGAAAGATAACACAAGGAATGCACAAAGATTCCAGCTCAGCAATCCTTGGCTCACTCTCTGGCGAGCATCTGACCTGCTGCTCTCTTTTAAAAATACCTGCAGTAATTTATCCTTCTTAAAGCACCTTCCCCCCCAGCCCATAGCACAGCAACTATTTTTGGCCTCCAACTCCACACCGCAGTCAGTTCTCCATACCTTCCTGGCTTTTTGTACTTGGCTGTTGCTATGGGAATAGGTTAAAAATCACACAACACCAGGTTATAGTCCAACAGGTTTATTTGGAAGCACCAGCTTTCAGAGCGCTATTCCTTCATCAGGTAGCTCCTGAAAGCTAGTGACTCCACGTAAACGTGTTGGACTATAACTTGGTGTTGTGTGATTGTTAACTTTGTCCACCCCAGTCCAACGCTGGCTCCTCCACATCATGGCTAATGGGAATAGGCTGCTGTAAATTTGGGGCAGCCTTGTCATTGCCCTGACATAGCAGTGATCTAAGCATAGTCCATGCTGCTTGATGTGTGAATGTTCCACAGGGAATAGGATTTAAGCACCACTTTGAGAGAGCATGGCACTCCGAGAACCCGCTTCCTCTTAAAGGCAGTCAGTCCTGTTAAACAGGAGCTACACTGAATCACAGTCATGTTGTCGCTGCAAATCTAAGGAAGGGAAATGAAACATCAGGCACAAAGCAGGTCCCAAAACCACAAAAAAATCCAGTGACCTGCACGGTCAAGAATAATTGATCCAATCAATCAAGGCATGATGTGGCCTGTCCATCACAACAACCTCTCATTCTGTGCAATGATAGCCCATCCCTAATTGGCCTTGAGAAGGTGGTAGTGAGCTGCCTTCTAGAATCGCTGCGGTCCACTTGCTGTGGGTTTCTTTGTTGTGACTTTCTAGTGATTGATACAACTGAAGAGCTTGTTAGGCTATTTCAGAGGACAGCTGAGAATCAATGACATTGCTGTGGCTCTGGAATCACGTGTAGGCCAGACCAGGTAAGGATGGCAGATTTCCTTCCCAAAAGGACATGAGTGAATCAGATGGGTTTTTCCAACAATTCATAATGGTTTCATGGTCATCAGTTGATTCTTAATTCCAGATTTTTTTTTAATTGAATTCAAAATCCGCTATCTTCCATGGCAGAACTTGAACCTAGGTCCCCAGAACATTATTCTGGGTTTATAAGCGAGCAATAATACCACTAGACCATCGCCTCCCCTTAGTGGGGTGATATATGAGTGAACACTGATTACAATACTCACTGAGATGCTGAGAACACTTCCTGTCTGTTTTAAAAAATTCTCAAGGTCAGGTTCGTAGGAGAGTAGTCTGACACAGAACAAACGACCAAGAGGCGAGTCTGCTAGAATATGAGCATTTTATTCCCCGCAGCGTCGCCACAACCAGGTCTCATACTTACAACGGGTCTGGCTTATACTCACTCTACATGTTACCGGAACTGGGAGCCGTCAGTTCTCGTAGAGCGGTTGCCAACAACCCACGCTCGGCGGTTAAACGTAACCCCGGAGCAGACTCACCGAACTGGAGACTTTTCCAGCTGATATACTCTTTTCCAGATATAAACATTCATGTGAACAGCAGAGCAAGGCTAAAAAACACATTCCATTCTGGTTACATACAGATAAGAAGATTCACACGGGACTAAGCAACACCTCCATTCCAGTTAGATTCACACATGTATTGGGACATAATTTTTAACCGTTTCACCACATTCATTTTACACCACAGTTGGGTATCTCATCAAAGATCCATTGCCCTTTGGCGTGTATACAAAATGGCATTGTAGTGAACTAAATGGAAATGTCTTTAATCTCAGTTGCCTCCATGCCAATCTGAACTGATTACCATCGGCAAACATGATCAACAGCATGCCAATGACTCAAGTACTCACTCTGTACCAGATTTGCAAGTCACCCTCAATCTCTTCAATTCTGAACGTAGATGACTCGGTCTGAACTTGAATCCTGCTAAAACAGTGCTTGTGTTAAAGGAGAGAGTCTGGAATATGCTAAGAGGTTATTGAGAAGAATATTTTTGATAAGAAGATCCAACGCTGGGTCAACTACACCAACTCAGCCATCTCCAAACCATGTTAGAGACAAAAATAAAATCTGCAGATGCTAGAATCTACAAACTATAGCAACTGGTTCATAATAACAGAAACCTTCACAAGTTAACACCACTCCTAATACACAGAGCTGTTGTGGTCTCCGAACTCCACCAGTCCAGTGAGACTGTGACTGTACATCATGTGTCCAGAGAAATGAAAATCACTTCCCCCACCAAGTCCTGTTTTCCCAGCTTTCAAGTTGCCAGTGTTCTGGGGGAAGGCAAAGAAAAAATGACAGAAACACTCAGAAACCGTTCCTGATGCACAGCAACATTGACATAAATGGGTTGGAGGATCTTATTCGCAATCATTCAAAATGGCAGCAAATAGCCTATCAAGCTGCATCATATTTTCAATCTAAATATCTTTAAAGGTGAGACAGGGCGGTAGCACATAAGGAAAGGAAAGAAAAGGAAGTAAGCCATTTATCTCTCAGCCCCCTTGGGCCACCTTCCCATTTATCTCTCAGCCCCCTTGGAACACCCTCCCCATTTATCTCTCAGCCTCCTTGGGCCACCTTCCCATTTATCTCTCAGCCCCCTTGGAACACCCTCCCCATTTATCTCTCAGCCTCCTTGGGCCACCTTCCCATTTATCTCTCAGCCCCCTTGGAACACCCTCCCCATTTATCTCTCAGCCCCCTTGGGCCAATCTTCCATTTATCTCTCAGCCCCCTTGGGCCACCCTCCCATTTATGTCTCAGCCCCCTTGGGCCACCCTCCCCATTCCTTATGCTCGAAACGGCTCTTCTACTCCTCGGTTGCTGCCTGACCAGCTGTGCATTTCCAGCACCACGCTCTGCGACTCTGATCTCCAGCATCTACAGTCCTCACTTTCTCCCTGTCTCATGTCACTGTCAAGGAGCCTGGAGGAGTTCAGCTCCAAATTGGCAGAGGGGTTTCCATGGGGTTCATACCTCTCCACCGAAATGATCTGTGTCTTGTAAACCCAGAGGGCACTGCCCCTGCTGCCCAATACCCACTGCAGTTGGAGAAACAACGTGCCCCAATTACTGGGTCAATAACTTCCGATAAGGACCAGCAGTACGATAGAGCCAAATCTTGTACTCTGTAAATCATCTGTAAGTCATGGGCGGGCTCTTAACTCTGGATGGCATTGAAATTCAGAAGTGATGACTCACTACTTTGGTTTCAATTCCATGTCCCAAGTACAAGTTTGAAAAGATCACTTGACTTGGCAAGTTATGAAGGGTGTGGTTGGTGTGCATGTGTATATATATGTTGATCTACTTTAAATAACATCATTCGGATATCCAGATCCTCAGAAGGAAAGTGAACAAGCAGCCGGCATATTCCACCATGGGGTAAGTGAGATCTTCATGTGTCCTTACCATGTACAGTATAGTCAGCTGGAGCTCAGTGCTCTCCCTCCTGTCTCTGAGTCATTGTGATGAGGGCTCGAATCAGGAGAAATGAGAAGGAACTGCATTTGGGTAAGCAAAGGAAAAATGGCCAATCCTGATCATGGTTTTGCACGATGGGGCAGTTGGAAACGCATACTTTGTGAGTTCCCTGTTCCACCATTTATCATGGCAAGGAACAGAGTTAATCATTCTTCCACCCGCTCCCCCCTCCCAAATTAAGAATCATACGCTAAGTTCATGCAACATGGCCACTTAATTTCATCTTTTAAATGCTGGTGTTTCTGATGAGTTTGTTCACCCTATACCTGCAAGACCAGTGAATCAATCCTGAGGATTGATGACAGCATTTTAATGTACTCAATTTGATAGGATATGAGCAAAGCTCTGCACAATGGAACCATCAATTCCTTACTTCTGGATTCCAGACCCAACCGTCTGTTTGCTCCCTCTGGCCCACATACTGTGAGGAGCAACAGTCACAGTGCGATTGCACCTTTCTGCGCATCTCCATCAGGTCGGAGTGGACCTGCAGTCAAGCCATTCTCATAGCTCTGGGTCATCAGTGCTTTTGTGAATGAGTGCATGGGTGAATGAATAAGTGAGTATGCTCAGGTGTAAGTGGCCAGGATGGCTGAGGTAAGTACATAACTGTGAACTGTGACAGGTTAAGAGGATAGTTGCCGGTGAAGGCAGCAGATGGATAGTTCTGTCTGGTTAGGTCAGATTGGGAATGGCAAATGCAGTCAAGGTAAAACATCAGTGAGTCAGGGGAGAGACAGGAAGCATGCGGTATTTGCAGAAGGCCGGAGTTAGAGGGAATGTCCTCTTAACCTGGTGTAATATTTGAATGTGGGTGTGCTACTCTGTAATCCTTCAACTCAGCCCAATGTACAGTTTGAAACAAATGTAGCCTCTGTCCAGATCTGTGGGGTACATCATTAACCACATCCCACTATTCATAGGTCATTGCATTTGGCCTTACTTTCGCCCCTAATTCCATCAAATAACCAACTTCTATTGCAAGGTTGTCTCCAATTCATGTTTTTGCTAATCATCTCTAACATGGATCTTTATTACAAACTTTCTGGAAACCTGTTTGAAATGTCCGTAAACAGTCCCCTGTTCAATATTGTCATAATCTCCTCAGAGACTGCTAATCTTTAAGATGAATTTTGAACACCCAGGCTGCATTGACACTCAGGAGAAAGTTAATTAGAAAAGAACTACCTAAGAAGCTATTGGATCTGATTAGGAGAACGCAACCATAAATGTTTGGCAATCAATGATGTAAGTGAATTTGAGTGAATTAAAATCTTGTCAATTGAAAAAAATGTATATATGGCAGGTATTATACAAAGGATATAAACCAAAATTCACTTTTAATTTAGGATTGACAGTTATTAGCACAATTTATTGAATGATATGATACTATTGCACTGGTCAAAATCATTACTGTCTTATCTAGCATTCCCAAAGGTCAGGCTTAGAAAGTAATTCCAAAGACCAAATTAAAAAGGACAAGTTGCACCTGTAGATATGGTGGATTTATGAAATATTTTAATCTCTTGCAGTGATACAGAGAAAGATTTGTTGAAAGTGAATCTCGATCAGCTTCAATGTCACTTCACGTGGACTCCACAGAAAGAAAACATCGACTTGGATGATATGAAACAAAGATTAGAAGATTCAATACAACTTGACGTGAAATATCAAGCCAGGTCTTACAACCATCTTGCCTTTATAAACTGTCTGCAAGGAAACTGTGAAGAGGCAATTCAGAATTTAAAGGAAGCTGAAAGGATTCTGAGGGAGAGACATGGAGATGATTTTGAGAAAAGGATCTTGGTCACCTATGGAAACTATGTCTGGGTTTATTATCACATGGACCGACTGGAGGAGGCTCAGTCCTACCTCGACAAGCTGGAGACAGTCTGTAAACTATTTCCTGAAGCCTCTCGGTTTACAGCAATGATACCTGAGCTTTACGGGGAGAAGGGCTGGTCACTGTTGACTACAGCTGCTCAATATTATGAAGAGGCAAAGGAATGTTTTACAAAGGCCCTGGAGGAAGATCCTGACAACATTGAGTGGAATGTTGGCTATGCCACTGCACTGTCCCGTCTGGAATGGTTTTCTGTTATCCCAGAGAGTCATGAACCCACTGAATCAATGAAACAGTTTAGACGTGTGCTGGAGCTAGATCCTGATCATGCTGAATCCATGGTGCAGTTAGCTTTAAAACTACAGGAATTCAATCAAAAGGAGGAAGCATCCACATTAGTTGAGCGAGCGTTGCAGAGGTCCCCTGGTCATCCATATGTGCTTCGATACGCAGCAAAGTTTTACAGGAAACAAGGAGATGTAGAAAATGCTGTCAAGCTGTTAGAGAAAGCATTAAAAATTACACCAAACTCATCATTTTTATACCATCAAATAGGTCAGTGCCAGCAAATTAAATTATTTGCACTGCTGAAAGGTCCAGGCAGCAAACTTCAAGAGAAAGAAGCATTGATTAAACAATGTAAGCAGTATTTTGGGAAGGCAGTTGAACTGAAGCCATCCTTTATATCTGCAAAATTGGCTTTTGCAGCTATCTGCTCAATAAATAAAGAATATTGTGAAGCTAAGGAGATCTACAGTAATCTACTGAAATTGCAATCAATTTGTCCAGAAGATAAGCAAGAAATATATTATAAGGCTGGGCTATTTGAACTTCATTCTAAAGAAGAATCAAAAGCTATCACACTTTTGCTAGAAGGATTTTCAATCAAATGTAACTCATATCTACAAAAATGCTTTCAGACCAACTTGGAGAAGATCGCAAAGAGACGACTTCAAAATAACCCAGGTGATCTTAAGGCTTTGTGTATTCTTGGGGTCATGTATCTGCTGGATGGGGAAGTGTCTGGAATTCGTCAACACTTTGCGAAGATCAAACTCCAAGAACTTTTCAATGAAGAACAGTGATCTGCTCTCCTTGTATCACATCTTTCTACTGGCATCAACAAGGACTTGCCAAGCAAACACATTTGAAAGATGGGTGATTTGCTTTGATTTATTACTGTCACATACCTAGGTACAGTGAAAAGTTTTGTTTTGTGTGCAATACAGGCAGATCGTAATATACAAAGATCACAGGGTGATTCAACAGAGCAAGGAATATAAAGTTATGGCTGTAAAAAGGTGCATAGACAGCAAGTTAAGAGAACATTGTGAGTAATTTTTACGGATTTAAAATTGAGTTTTAAAAGTGCAGAATAATTTTAAGAAATGTGAGAGTAAGATCTGCTGTAGAGAGCTCGCAAAGAGTTACCCTGCAACAGCGGTGTCCTAGATGAGTATTCTCTGATAAGTGCTTTGATTGCGTATCTTTTCATTTATGTTCTGTGAGCTGTTCCTTTAAAATTAACAATTTACTCATGCTTAAAAATGTAAATCAATATTCAAATGTACATGAAAAACTGCTTCATAATGATGTAGAGTTCTTTATTCAAGAAGCAATACATTCAGGTGGATTTTCCACTGGCCATACAATCATCATTCCAGTAGAGATGGAACATGTGTATAGGGACCCGAAGGAGAACATTACAATGGAATTTCCTGAGAAGTTTAATTTTTCCTCTGGGGAATCCCTCTATGCCTGGACCTTCCATTTTTCAAATTTCCATTTAAATCCGAATCTGGGAACAGGCTGATGAAATTAGGTGAAGTAAATACTTTGGAAAATGTTCAAGTGCTTAAATATATAGATCACCTCCTGAGTAACTATAACACTACCCACAGAAATCTTAAGCCTTCCTTAGACACTAACCCAACCTCAGCTCCGCCCCCCCCTCCATTCCCACCCGTATAGAGCTAACTTTCCCTTTCCCTGTAAGTTCCACAGGATCCAAAGTGACATTCCCAACCCCGTATCCAGCCAGACCCTGAACTGACCCCCTTCAATGCTCGCTCTCACCACTCACTCCCACTGCCCATTCCCCTATACCAGACTGGGCTGGACCCAAACCAGAGCCAACATGTCCACCCTGGAGCAGACTGGACCCAGCTTTCCCAGGATTGACTATCCCCACCCCCCCAGACTAGTTGCTGCCATCCCCTGTTGCTGGAACCAACCTTCCCTCCCTCAGACACAATTTTTTCCATCCACCCTCACGACATCCCTTACCTAGCCATTGTATATCCAATGCAATTTGTACATTGTACCTTACCAAGCTGGTACACCACCCTGTGGGCATCCTTCTTAGGTGGCACCCTGGCACTCTAGCCATCTGGTGCACTACTTAGTTGGAACTCTATCTTCTATTCATCTGCCATGCTACCCAGCAAGTGTCCTGTTTACTTGCACCTTATCCACCTGCCACCTAACCATCCGGTTCCCTCCCTTTCCAGCATCCTCATATGCTTATTGTTTGACACAAATTGTTAAAATGACTGTCAGGACCTTTACATTTCAAAATGTGGCAACTTACCACTGTGAAAAGGGAGGGTGATTTGCTTTCTTCTGACAGTTCTCTGCGACAAAAGAACCAACAGAATGAAAGTATGCCTCCATACTTCTAAGGCTGCCCCGAAAGGAAACCCCTCTCTCAAAGGCAGAGCTCTCTTTCAGAAAAAAAAAGGGCCCAAGTGGCAATCTGTATGAGACTGCCATTCCTCAAACAGCCCAATAGAGCAGAAGGACCATCAATCTCAGTGACAGTCTCAGCATGTGACTGCTCCTCTTTCGATGGTGATGATGGTGTATTCACAATATCCAATCCAGCCTCTAGAGACTGGAATAAATCCCCCCCTTCACTTACTGCCTCTTCACAAAAAGGATTTCCATTGGGTGAAAGGGCCACCAATCAATGCAGACCCTTCAAATGAACCAACAGCTTAATTCTGTGTCCCTGAGGATTTACTGTGAGGTGATGGGACATCCCCTCCAGAGCGTTCACTCAGATCTCAGCCTCTGTCACTGGGAGTCTCCCTGTCCTGGAAGTTGTCAGCTTCACCAAGCCTTCAGCAAACTATCTGAGGTCCTGATTGGCTATTGCAGAGCAGCTGGGACAATCCCCGAGGAAAGGCCATTTACTGCAGACTGTTGCAGTCTGGGAGAAAGAAAAAGCAGGAACGGGTGTGGGGGATGGGGGGAAGATAGAAGATAGTAAAATGGGTTTGAAGGAATATAACACAATGGCTGCAGATATTGATCTTGCAATTTAGTTGTAATTGTAATATCAGAAATTGTATGCTCAAAATAGCCAATAAAAGTACACTGTGGCTAACATTCCATTTATGTTGTCGATGTGGGTGAATGAAAACAGTTAATCGTGTGCACACTGCATTAACCCATAATGGGGATTAAATTAGAAAAATCATTTCTAGCAGTCTGTCAGGTTTCCAGACCCTTGTCACCATTTGGAAAACTACCACAGTTCCTTCTGGTCAACACAGGGCAACTTGTCTAAAAGCTGTGAATGGAAATTAGAGCCACCTTAGCCAAAGAGGACTCTGTAAAGGGACAAAAGCTGTGATGATCTAAAGGGTACAGAATCATTAAAACCTCACCATTACACACACTGATTCCATCAACACAAGTCCCACTTGTCAATGAGGCTTGTCTCCTGGAGCCTAGACTGCAATGATTCTCCCTGATGTAGGTGGATTCCTATCTCTGTTTTCATCTTTAGCATTTCTTTGAAGATAAAGTGAAATAAATTGAAGCTTTGGATTCCTCTCAGCAATAGATGCCCTGTGGCTGATGAGGACCAGAGGGTTTAAAATTTAAAATGATCACCAATTCTCAAATGGAACTGGAGATGGATTTGTCATAAAATTGAACAAATGTTCCATTTTATTCAAAATATAAAAAGAAATCCAATAAAATTGCAAGTCCCAAGTTAAAGAAGCTGCAGCAAATAATGGGCTAAAAGAGTTTGGAGTTCATACCCATTTTACAGGCTGCTTCACTTTGTTTTCTTGGCTGTTCTTATCTTTCCTTTCTTGTTCTATTTCTTCCAGTGCTTTCTCTACCTTTCTACCCAGTCTTCCTCTCACCAGACCTTTCTTACCACTTGTGTGAAAAGTGCTTCTGTCTTCACTTTCACCAAGTCAGATTCTAATTTTAAAACTCTTTTCCTCTGTTCTAAATGACCCTGCCACACGATCTGGCTTATCAGATCAATTCTATTGAATTCTGTTTTCATTTTTATTGGAGAAAGTGAGGTCTGCAGATGCTGGAGATCAGAGCTGAAAATGTGTTGCTGGAACAGCGCAGCAGGTCAGGCAGCATCCAGGAAATAGGAGAATCGACGTTTCGGGCATAAGCCCTTCTTCAGGAAGGTTCCTGAAGAAGGGCTTATGCCTGAAACATTGATTCTCCTGTTCCCTGGATGCTGCCTGACCTGCTGCGCTGTTCCAGCAACACATTTTCAGCTTTCATTTTTATTCCGAAGTTAAACTTTCCCTCAACTTACTGAACTCATGTGCATGTCAAACAAGTTAAATCAACTTGTCCTTGTAATTAAATCTTTCACCCCCTGGAATCATTCTTCATTCAGGATCTTACTGTGAGATAGAGTGGATGGTGATGGGGTTAGTGTGGGTGAAATATAAAGGTAGTGACAGCTTACTCCAGACGTAAAAGATGTTGGTGACATGACATGAGAGGACTGCTTGCTCTTTGAGTCTCCTCTTTCAAGGAGGAATTTTCTGGTATTGGAGTTACTTTGAGAAGTTTCACTTGGCAGCTTCATGAGAGAACAGAGTTGTCACATGAGGAACAAGTTGAACAGGTTGGGTCTGCACTCATTGGAGTTTAGACGATTAAGAGGTAATCTTATGAAAACACTATTCTGAGGAATAGTGATAGGGTAGATGCTGAAAGATGGCTCATCTCATGGGGAAATCTAGAACCGGGGGCACCATTTCAGGATAAAGATTCCCAGTTTAAATGAAGATGAAGAGGCATTTCTTCTTCAGGAAGATCATTGTCTTTCAGAGAATGATGGAGAACTGGATGATTGAATATAATAATTGGATCTACAAGGGAGGGAGCAAAGTGAAGTGACAGCCAGGATCAGATCAGCCGTCTTCTTATTGCATGATGGAGCAGGTTTCAAGGACCAAATGGCCTACTCCTTTGGTTTCTTCCTCTAGTTCAGGTTTAAATTGATGTAATTACAGTAGACCCCCCGTACTCACGGGGGATACGTTCTAAGACCTACTGCGGAAGCCTGAAACCGAGGATAGGAGTGAACCCATTCATGTAAATGGGGGCTCGTCCTGTATTTGGAAATTCGACTCCCAGGTGTTGTGTGCAGTACATGGATTACGTGGGGCATTTCAATGGTACCACACCTGCTCTGTTCCATGTCAACAAATTATCAGGAGGGGTTCTGAATCAGCTGGTAGACACTTCATTAACTTGTGGATGGAGCCTAATGTTCGTTCTGGATGCTGTAAGGTATACTTGAATACAGTCAAACTGGTACACTAATAAATTCACTTTAGGTTCCCATGTTCCACATGATATAATGTGAGGAAGTTGATGATTATTTCCTGTATTATGCATTCAGGAAATGGTGCTTGAGGGTCCAAATGTTACTTCTCTCATTGCTGACTGCATGTTGATGTCAACTATTATGGTCCCCATACAGACGCATTCTTTTAAAAAGAGGTGAACCATCAGTTATAAGCAAATGACAAGGTTTCCCATTTTAAGCCATTTCTTTTAACAAATTTAATACACAACTAACACTACAATAAAGAAAAGATACTCACACATTAACTAACAAATGCAATCAAAATATGTCTCATGTTTTTTTTTATTTTAGACCATCATTCCTGCAGATCTGTGACATCAAAGATGACATCCTGACTTACTCCCAGGTTTCTATCAAGGCTATTTCTCCTCGCCAAGCCAAATTCCCAGTGTTCACTGAAAATTGTTTTGCCTGAATGAAGTATTCCAGAAATGACTTTCCCAACATGGGCAAACTTAGAAATTTCTTATCCCTTATATCTTCAAAATTTCCGTCTTTGCCTCTTCTCTTTCAACAGAAGACAAACTCTCATCAGTATACTGCTTCGTAACTCACACAAAAATTAGTATTGTAGTCTTCACAGCTGTAGCTGCTTTTGGGTCTCTCTCTCTCTCTCTCCTATGTACAAATATCAGCAATTGCTTATTCTGTGTTAATGTATGAAAATTATCACTTGATTTTCATTAGGTTTTGGTGTCTTTGCCCAAGGCAACCAGATCAAATGAGTCTTCTCTGGGCAGAAGTTTACAAAGACTTCAGCATTCTCTTGACCGAGTACGTTGTTTCACCTTAAGTTAAAAGCAACATTTTATGACAAACTCTCTTGTCAAATCCCACATTTGTAACACTGTGTTTCTCAATTGACAGCATTTAATAGCTCAACAGAACTGTCCCAGGACTCTTCACTTATTTGGTTGTCCTAACTGCTTTTCCAATTTCACTTCCAGGCCAGAGATTTGCTCCCTTTGTCCTTATTCTTTCACAAGATGTGTATGTCTCTGGCTAGGTAAGTATTTCATACCCATCTCCAAATGCCCCTGGACTGTAATCCATATCTCGGCCACCTCTGGATCTTATCATTGATTTCCAACCTTACAGATGTTTTCTGTCTTGCTGTTCCCTCACTACACTGTCTGGCTCTTCAAACTCGTAAAAAGTATCTCTGCACCTTTCAGTTCAGTTTGATTTCACCAAATTCTGCAGTTCCACCTGTATGAAAAGTTTCAGTCCTCAATTGAACTTTCATTTTGGACCTTATTTTCTTCACTGTGGCAATCTGGTATGAAACACACATGATAATGTTCATGTTAACACTGTCCAAACAACAGACTTGACTGATGTTGGACCTTGAGCCTCATCATCTGACAGAATGGGGGCACCAATCAGGTGATGAGAGGAAACTAAGCAAACTGTGGAGCACCGACTGCTGTCAAGCAGTGACCTTCAAGGTAACACTGGGAAGGATGGGCCGGGACAGAGGAGATGTGGAGATGATTGGGAGGTCAGTGAACATGGGTAGGCAATGTAATGGAGCATGTTAATAGAGCAGTCAGTCCAGCATCACTAATCCAGAATCTGGTTTCCAGCATCTGCAGTCATTGTTTTTACCCAGTCATATATATAGTGGGTTAGAAATTGGCACTTTTTAAACAAATGCATTCAGGATGTCTCACTACAACTTGATGTGATGTTGGGGAGACCATATCTAGAGTGATATGAACAGTTTTGGTCCTCTTATTTAAGGAAAAGTATTGTTTCATTGGTGACAGTTCAGAAAAAAGGTGCACTTGGATGATCCCGATGTGAAAGGATTGTCTTCGAGCAAAGGATGAACAGGTTAATAGTCAACTCATTGGATATGGAAGAATGAAAGGTGATCTCATTGAGACACTTCAGATTCTTAACAGGATAAATGCTGAGATCATATGGAAGAATCTCGGAGCAGAGAGCATAGTCTCAAATTAAACACATCCCAATTTAAGACTGAGATGAGGAATTTCTTCTCTCAGAGGTTTGAGTGTTTTTAGAACTCCATACCATAGAGAGTTGTGGGGCAGAGTTGTTGAGTATGTGTAAAGTTGGGAGAGATCAGTAGGGGAATCAAGGGTTATGGGGAAAAATCAGGAAAGTGAGCATATGGAATGCTGGATCCGCCATGACCCTAGTGAAAGGTGGAGCCAGCTTAAGGGGCCAATTGGCCTACTCTTGTTCCTATACTTTATGGTCTTATGGACTATGGGTTGATAACCTGACTGTGCCCAATGATAGGTAGAGACTATAAGAAAATGTAGTCTTGACAACAGAGTAATCCAAGCAAGACCCTTGTTTAACTGCTCACCAGGGTTCTGAGTAGGGAGGTGGGCTAGGGGAGTGAAGGTAGGGAAGTGAGGGTAGGAGAATGGGAATAGGGTGTGAGAGTAGAACAGTGGGATAGTCGATTGGATGTAGGGGAGTGGGGAGAGGGCATAAGGGAGTGTAAGTAGGGGAGTAAGGAGTGAGGGTAGAGGAGAGCGGGAAATGCAAGTAAGGATAGGGGACTGGGAGTAAGGAGGTGGGACTAATGGAGTAAGGGAGTGGGGATAGGGCAGTGGGTTTAAAGGATTGGGGGTTGAGCAATGTCATGGGTTACACAGTCTGTTCCTCTTGAAGCTCTTCTGTCCTCAAAGCAAGAGCCTCACTGAATCAAAGAAACGTGATTAATGTTGTTGTGTCAATTGTGAAGAAGGGAAATGAAACCCCCTGACAGACGGATCACTCCCTGAGAGCACAAAGGTCCGAATGATTTGCTTCTCACTTCATCAACATGCCCCGAGTGGGACTCAAACCCACAACCGAGAGATAGAGGCATTATCACTGTCGTACAAAAACTTCCCTTAAACATAGTTAATTTATAAGCAACTGTTCAGACATATTGAAACATACATCCAGGGCAATTGAGATTTGAACAGAGACTTTCTTATGTGTTGTTAAGGACACCACCAATGCAGCATAAGAGCCCTTATCCTCATAGTTTATCTTTGCTGAGTCTGAGAACCTGTCTAATTGTTTGTGTTAGATTATAAACCACCAGCTATTCTGAATGAGTAAAAGACATTTGTCTTACACAAGGTATAACTTACTGCAAAGCTAGGAATCACACAGTGGCCCAATGTGCAGGTTAGATGAATTACTCATGAAAAAATGCTCATAACTTGCTCCAGGGATGTTCAGGCTAGCTGGATTAGTCATGGCATATGCAGGGGTTACAGGGATAGGGTAGGGGGTTTGGTTAAGGTGGTATCCTCTTTGGAGGGTCAATAGGCAACAAAATATAGGTGTTGGAGTAAGCCCTTCGGCCCTTCAAGCCAGCACCACCATTCATTATGATCCTGACTGATCATCCACAATCAGTATCCTGTTCCTGCCTTATCCCCATAACCCTTGATTCCACTATCTTTAAGACCTCTGTCCATCTCTTTCTTGAAAGTATCCAGATACTTGACCTCCACAGACTTCTGGGGCAGAGCATTCCTTACACCCACCACTCTCTGGGTGAAGAACCCAATGGATGAAATGTCAAGATTAGTGGTACTGGAAAAGCACAGTTGTTCAGGCAGCACCTGAGGAGCAGGAAAATCGACATTTTGGGCAAAAGCCCTTCATCCTGATGAATTTTACAGATTTTGCCCAAAACATTGATTTTCCTGCTCCTCGGATGCTGCCTGACCTGCTGTGCTTTTCCAGCACCACTGATCTTGACTCTGATCTCCAGCATCTACAGTCCTCACTTTTGCCCCGATGGGTCAAATGGCCTACTTCCACACTGTAGGGATTCTATGACAGCCATAGATACAATTAACATTAACTAGTTATCCTAACTGCATAGAAACATAGAAACGAGCAGGAGTGGGTCATCAGCCCTTAAGATCTGCTGTGTTGTTTAGTGTGACCATGTCTGATCATCGAGCCCAATGGCCTAATCTCATCCTCCCTCCATGCCCTTTGAGCCCTTAAGTCACAAGACCCATGTCTAAGTCCTTCTTGAGAACACATTGTTTTGGTCTCAACCCACTTTCTGTGGTAGTAAATTCCACAGGCTCACCATTCTCTGGGTGAAGAAATTTCTCCTCATCTCAGTCCTAAAAGGCTTATCCTTAAACCATGACCCTTGGATTTGGGCTCACGATCAGGAACATCCTTCCTGCATCTGACCTGTCTAGATCCTGCTAGAATTTTACAGATTTTTATAAGATTCCCCCCTCATTCTTCTGAACTCCAATGAACAGAATCTGGAACTGATTCAATCTCCCCTCATACATCAGTTCTGCCATCTCAGGAGTCAATGTGTTAAATCATCACTGCACGATGACTTCTAGGTCTCATTGATCATTCCCCTCTCACAATTTACAGCCTTTAAAATAAGAATCAGCCTTCCTATTTTTGCTACCAAAGTGGACAACATCATAGTTATCCACATTTTACTGCATCTGCCATGCATTTGCCCTCTTACTCCACCTGTCCAAATCACATTGCAACATCTCAGCACCCTCCTCACAGCGCAACCTTTCACTCAGCTTTGCATCACCTGCAAATTTTGAAATATTACATTTAGTTCCATCATCTAAACCACTAACATATTTTGTAACTTGCTGGGGGTCCTAGTACTGATCTCTACAGAACTCCACTAGTCACTTCCTTCCATTCAAAAATAGGTCTGTTTATTCCTACCCTTTGTTTCCTGTCTGCAAACTAGTTTTTTTATTCATCTCAATACAGTCAAGGTTAGAGTAGTGCTGGAAAAGCACAGCAGGTCAGGCAGCATCCGAGGAGCAGGAAAATCAATGTTTCAGACCAAAGCCCTTCATCAGCCCTTTCCTGCTGCTTGGCTGCTGCCTGACTTGCCATGCTTTTCCACACTACTTTAATCTTGACTCTAATCTCCAGCATCTGCAGTACCCACTTTCGCCTATTCATCTCAATAATCTACCCCCAATCCGATCTGCTTAATTTTACATATTAATCTCTTACGTGAGACTTTGTGCAAAGCTTTCTGAAAGGCCAAATAAACCACATCCACTGGCTTCTCCTGATCAACTGTACTAGTTCCATCCTTGAAGAATTCTAATAGATTTCTCAAGCATCGTAAATCCATGCTGACTGTCTGATTCTACCATTGTTTTCCAAGAGGTCTGCTATAAAATCCTTGATAATGAGCTGTAGCATTTTGCCCACGATCAATGCCAAATTCATTGGTCTATAATTCCCTGTTTCCCCACTACTTCCATTTTTAACTAGTGGGGTTAAATTAGCTATCCTTAAAACTCTTTCAGAGTCTGAAGAATCTTGGAAGATGACCGCCAATGCATCCATTATTTCTAGGGGCACTTCCTTAAATAGTCTGGGTCCTGGGGATTTATTAGCCTTCAATCCCATCTATTTCTCCAACACCATTTCTCTACAATTACAGATTTGCTTCAGTTCCTTTCTTGCACTAAAACCTGTATTCCCCATCATTTCTGTATTCATGTGAATCCAGAATCTAACTATGAATTTTATTCATCACCCAGTTCTTTATTCCCCATTATAAATTTCCTCGTTTCTGACTGTAAGTTACATTAGTTTTCTTTTATCCCTTTGTCGTGCTCGTGTTGGACTGGGGTGTACACTTAAATTTATATGATAACCTCTTCTGTGGCATGTCATCAAAAGCTTTCTGCAAGACCAATTAAACCGCATCCACTGACACCATTTCTACTAGTTACATCATTAAAGAAATTCAGTAGATTTGACAAGCGCAATTTCCCTTTCACAAATCAATGCTGACTGTCTGATCCTGTCACTGTTTTCCAACCACTCTGCTGTTAAATCTTTTATAATGAACTCTCACATTTTCCTTACCACCAATGTCAGGCTAACTGGCATTTACTTCCTCATTTTCTTTCTTAAATAATGGTGTTACATTATTTACCCTCCAATCCATACAAACTGTTCCAGAGTCTATCAAATCTTGGAAGTTGACCACCAATGCATCCATTATTTCTAGTGATACTTCTGTAAGTACTCTTGGAATTTAGATTATCGAGCTCTGGACCTTTAATCAATTTCCTCAAATTCATATCTCAACTAATACAGATTTCCTTCAGTTCCTCCATCTCACGATATCTGTGGTCCTCACCACTTCTAGGGCCCTTTTATGAAGACAGAACCAAATTATATATTTATTCATATACCATGTCTTTATTTACCATTATATACTTCCCTTTTTCTGTACTTTGTCTTCACTAAACATCTTTTCTACACATACCCAGAGCTGCTTTTGCAATCAATTTGTATGTTCCCTGAAAGCTTACTCTAACAATCTACTTCTCTTCTTAATTGATCACTTTGCTTAAATGTAAATTGCTACCAATCTTCAGGTTTGCTACTTTTTTGGGGTAATTTATATCCCCCTTGCTTAGATCTAATATTAACCCAAATTTCCCTATAAAAACCAAAAGAGCTGCGTATGCCATAAACAGAAACAAAAACAGAAACAGCTGAAAAAGCTCAGGAGGCCTGGCTGCACCTGTAGAGTTCTGAGGAAGGGTCACTTGCCCCAGAAACATTAACTCTAATTTCTCTCCACAGATGCTGCCAGACCTGCTGAGCTTTTCCAGCCATTTCTGTTTCTGTTGGCCCAAATTTCCTTTGTTGGCCATTTTATAGCAAAGTTAGCTGAGAGTAAAGTAAGTGATGGAGTGAAAAAACAGAAAGGAAGTTAGGAAAGCAAAAACGAGAGTGTGAAAGAATATCGGGCACCATCATTAATGTGAGTCCTCGGACGTTTTTAGCCAATCCATTAAGACTGAGAGCGTAACTAAGGAGAGAGTTAGCTCCTTTAAAGACAAAAAGCTTCTGTTCAGAGGTGAAAGATTCCTAATGAATGCTTTGTTAGTCTTCACAAGAGGGTGGATGATGCAGATATTGTAGACAAGGGGGGGGGGATTGTGACGTACTGAATGTGATAATTATAGGGAGAGAGGAAATATTAATGTGATTCACATTGTTGACAATAGGCCAAATGCTGGTTGTTACTCAGTCTTGGCAATTCTATCCTGCATTGATAACAGTGACATTGCAATCCAACATTCCTCTGCTCCCATTTGTCTGCTGGTCTCTTTCATTTGGACTTAATTTCTAAAAATCTAATGGCTTCATTGCATTCACATGACTCACAACACTATGTTTCTTAATACTTTCCAAACAACCTGTTCAGGTATGTTATGGCACACTTCTGGAGCATTTGGAACTGGCATCAGGTCCTACTGACCCAGAGATAGGAACGCTGCCAAGGCAGTGGATGCAGAATCTTCAACTATTTTTAAGTCAGAGACAGATTGATTCTTGATGATCATAGAGATGAAAGATGATCAGGGCTTTGCAGGAATGTAGAGTTAAGATTAAAATCAGAGCAGCCATGATCTTATTGAATGGTGAAGCAGGTTTGCAGGGCCTAGTGGCCCAGTTTTGTTCCTTGTTCATATGTTCATGCTCGTGGTTTCTAAATGAAGAGCCTGAGGAACATGGTAGAGGCAATGTTGAGATTAATCAAGCAGGTTGTGCTTGTTACGTATTTCTGTATTAGTAAACAGGCCTGTGTGGATAATAGGAACCATGGACTTCTGTGAAATTATACTCCTATTTGCCCATGTTCTGAAATCTATCTCCATAGAGAAAGACATGGGTGGGTCTTATTGTTTAGCAGTTTCAGTTTCACAGTCAAAGAAGGTACTGAAGGAATAACATGGAGCACTGTTCAGCATCAGCTCACCAGTGGAACATAGAACATTACAGTACAGTACAGGCCCTTCGGCCATTAACGTCGCACCGATCTGTGAAACCAGTCTAAAGACCATCTCACCTACACTATTCCATTTTCAGCCATATGTTTATCCAATTACCATTTGAATGCCCTTAAAGTGAACTTAGGTTGAGACAGGAATTTGACATTTTACCAACATTATGGGGTAAAATTAATTGAAATGATTTTACATTAGACTGTTAGACATGTAGAGTATTGAATAAAAAGATCATTTTCAGAAATAATTTGGTATAGATTACAGAGCAGGATTATTTGTCACAGTGACACATCAGACAAGTGTTTACTGCTGTCAGAAGAAATAAGGGAAGGAAATTTGTACATATTATGCAAGGCACTCTTAAATCAACCTTAACGTCCACTCAGATATTCCATAAAATACAATGTTGAACTTTAACTCCACACTGTCATAATGTTGAATCAAATATTCTGTAACGTTCTCAAGCAGATATGATGAAATACGACTATCCGGAGTTAGGAACTAACGTAAAACTGTGAATTGTGGCTCAACCTGATTAATGGACTTAATCTCATTCAGAACTGTAATTCCCAGGGTAACAGAAAACACATAACATTGCAGAATGCAATTGACTATTCCTGATGTGAATTTGGTTGCAGTGGTCACTGAGCTGGTCAGTAGACGGTGGGATTGAAAGCGTGCTGCGGTCACTCCTGCCCGGCACCATCACTTCAGTGCAGCTTAATCCTGCTCTCTGCTCCAGTAACTGTTCAGTCTCCGTGTCTCCCATTCTCTCCTCATTAATAGGTGGCATAAATAGTCATGAATGGTATTCATTTGTGAAATAAATACACTTTTAAAGTACAAATTACTAATAATGTGGTCCCAATAGTATATGTCTGTTCATGATATGATAGTGAAGAAGGCATTTAATATGCTTTCCTTTAGGAAATCAGGAGGACAAAACAGGGACATGAGATAACTTTGGCAAATAGAATTAAGGAGAATCCAAAGGGTTTTTACAAATATATTAAGGACAAAAGGGTAACTAGGGAGAGAATAGGGCCCCTCAAAGATCAGCAAGGCGGCCTTTGTGTGGAGCCACAGAAAATAGGGGAGATACTAAATGAATATTTTGCATCAGTATTTACTGTGGAAAAGGATATGGAAGATATAGACTGTAGGGAAATAGATGGTGACATCTTGCAAAATGTCCAGATTACAGAGGAGGAAGTGCTGGATGTCTTGAAATGGTTAAAGTTGGATAAATCCCCAGGACCTGATCAGGTGTACCCGAGAACTCTTTGGGAAGCTAGAGAAATGATTGCTGGGCCAATTGCTGGGCCTCTTGCTGAGATATTTGTATCATCGATAGTCACAGGTGAGGTGCCAGAAGACTGGAGGTTGGCAAACGTGGTGTCATTGTTTAAGAAGGGCGGTAAAGACAAGCAAGGGAACTATAGATCAATGAGTCTGACCTTGGTGGTGGGCAAGTTGATGGAGGGAATCCTGAAGGACAGGATACACATGTATTTGGAAAAGCAAAGACTGACTCGGGATAATCAACATGATTTTGTGCGTGGGAAATCATGTCTCACAAATTTGATTGAGTTTTTTGAAGAAGTAACAAAGAAGATTGATGAGGGCAGAGCAGTAGATGTGATCTATATGGACTTCAGTAAGGCATTCGACAGGGTTCCCCATGGGAGACTGATTAGCAAGGTTAGATCTCATGGAATACAGGGAGAACTAGCCATTTGGATACAGAACTGGCTCAAAGGTAGAAGACAGAGGGTCGTGATGGACGGTTGTTTTTCAGACTGGAGGCTTGTGACCAGTGGAGTGCCACAAGGATCGGTGCTGGGCCCTCTACTTTTTGTTATTAACATAAATGATTTGGATGCGAGCATAAAAGGTACAGTTAGTAAGTTTGCAGATAACACCAAAATTGGAGGTGTAGTGGACAGCGAAGAGGGTTACCTCAGATTACAACAGGATCTGGACCAGATGGGCCAATGGGCTGAGAAGTGGCAGATGGAGTTTAATTCAGATA
>NC_057731.1:13259826-13341498 GCF_004010195.1 Chiloscyllium plagiosum
AGGGTGGTACATGTATGGAATGAGCTGCCAGAGGAAGTGGTGGAGGCTGGTACAATTGCAACATTTAAGAGGCATTTGGATGGGTATATGAATAGGAAGAGTTTGGAGGGATATGGGCCGGATGCTGGCAGGTGGGACTAGATTGGATTGGGATATCAAGTCGGCATGGACGAGTTGGACCGAAGGGTCTGTTTCCATGCTGTACATCTCTTATGACTCCATGACTTTATAATAGAATCGCTACAATGTGGAAACAGGCTCCTTGGCCCAATAAGTCCACACCGACCCTCTGAAAGTATCCCACCCAGACCCATTCCCCTATTACTCTACATTTGCCCCCGACTATTGCACGTAACCTACACATCCCTGAACACTATGGGCAATTTAGCAAGGCCAATTCACCTAACCTGCACATCTTGGGATTGTGGGAGGAAATCCATGCAGCCAGGGGGAGAATGTGCAAACTCCACACAGACAGTCACTAGAGGCTGGAATCGAATCCAGGTCCCTGGCGCTGTGAGGCTGCAGTGTTAACCACTGAGCCACTGCACTGCCCCACGGGCAGCTTATTGGTCAGAGCATTGAGTATAGGAGTTGGGAGGTCATGTTGCGACTATACAGCACATTTCTTAGGCCACTTTTGGAATATTGCATGCAGTTTTGGCCTCCTCCCTATCGGAAGGATGTTGTGAAATTTGAAAGGGTTCAGAAAAAATTTATAGGGATGTTGCCAGGGTTGAAGGCTTTAAGCTACAGGGAGAGGCTGAATAAGCTGGGGCTGTTTTCTCTGAAGTGTTGGAGGCTAAGGAACGACCTTATGTAAGTTCATAAAATCATGAGGGGCATGGACAGAGTAAATAGACAAGGTCTTTTACATGGGTTGGGGGAGTCCAGAACTAGAGGGCATAGGTTTAACGTGAGAGGGGAAAGATTTGAAAGGGAATGAAGGAGCAACATTTTCACGCAGAGGGTGGTTTGCGTATGAAATGAACCTCTAGAGGAAGTGGTGGAGGCTGGTACAACTGCAACATTTAAAAGGCATCTGAATGGGTATATGAATAGGAAGGGATTGGAGGGATATGGGCCAAGTGCTGGCAAATGGGACTAGATTAATTTAGGATACTTGGTTGGCATGGTGTTTTCTGTGCTGTACATCTTTATGACTCAATGACTCTATGTTTGAGAATAACAAGTAAATTTTAATAAGCCTTGTATTTGTAAAGCATATTTCGCAACTTCAGAGTATCCCAAATTGCTTTACAACCATCAAAGTGTATTTAAAATATAATGACTGTTGTTATGCGGGCAGTAGAAGTGAGAATATGCACAAAGCAAATTGCACACTGTGCCAATGACCGGGTATTTTATTTTAGTGAAGTTGATGAAGTGATAATATTGGTCAGGGCAATGGGACAAACTCCATTATAAATTCTTCTTCCAATAGCACCTTGGATCCATTGCATTCACCTAACAGTCCAGGGGGGGCCCCCATTTAAATGACTGATCCAGAAGGTTATACCGTAACCATGTGCACTTCCCTCAGTAGTACACTGCAGTAAAAAAATGTGCAAGTTTCAGAAGAGAGACATGAACTCGCAACCTTCTCTCAGGCTGAAACACGTAAGCTCATGAAGGCTGCTGGTGACTAATTGGAGCTGAAAAGTGTTGGAAATAACCTTGATTTCACAGTGCTGTGGTGTTGTCAAACATAGTACTTTGGTTCAAAAACAGATGTTGCTGGAAAAGTTCAGCAGGTCTAGCAGCATCTGTGAAGAGAAATCAGAGTTAACATTTCAGGTCCGATCACCCTTCCTCAGAACCAAGGTTGTTGTAGATTTCAGTTTTGAATGTTGTGGGGCAGTTTATACAGCAATTGAAAGGGATGGACAATAAATGCTGGCCCAGCCAAATGATGCCCTCATTCCATGACCAAATTAAGAAAACACTATTTGATATTTAGTTGATTGAAGAAATTGAGAAATATCAAATGTTCCCAGTTACACAATTTTTTTTATATATTAATGACCAACTTTCTCCATCTCCGGCCTCTAGTGCACCCACACTTCCTTCACTTCACTATTGTTAGACATGTCTTGACAGCCTCTTCATTAAGTCCTGGGATTTCCTCCATTAACCCTTCTCTTCTCCAGTTTTCTCTCCTCTTTTGAAATGTCCCTTAAAATCTAACCTTTGGACCAATCATTTGGCCTCATGTCCTCATATCTCATTCTGAGTTTGGGTGTCAAATTATTGTTTCACTAAGTTAAAGGTGCTATGGAATTACAGGTTGTTGTTGTAAGCTCTCAATGAGCTATTCTGTGGGCTCTTTGTTGAAACTGTGAAGTATTAGTCTCTAATGTTTTTTATTCATTCCTGGGCTGAGGGCATTGTTGGTTGGGCCAGTATTTATTACCCCTCCTTAATTGCCCAGAGGACAGGTAAGAGTCAACCACATTGCTATGGGTCTGGAGTCACGCGTAGGCCAGACCAGGTAAGGATGACAGTTTCCTTCTCCACAGGACATTAGTGAACCAGATGGTTGTTATTTTTTTAACTGATAATGGATTCACGATCATCATTAGATTCTTAATTCCTGATTTTTATTGAATTCAAATTCTACATCAGTCATAGCAGATTTCGAACCTGGGTCACCAGAACATTACCTGGGTCCCTGGATTAACAGTCCAGCGATAATACCATGAGGCTGTCACCTCCTATCATTACATCTCAGAGTGCCTGCAGAATCTGGAATATAATTCTTTAATCAAAACTCTCAGAGGCCCAGGAAACAAAATCAAACCTAATGGTTTTCAGTACCTCAGCTATGTATCCACCACATGAAGGCCCTTTCTTTGTCTCTAGTGGCCTCCTCCCAATGATTACTTTGATCTAATGCTCTTAGTGCAAGTCAGTCTCTTGAGACAAGCCAGTGCCTTATAAGAACCAGAGACATCTGGGATCACATGTCACTGAGTAAAAAAAAAACAATATTTCTACCACTGGGTTAGAAAATGCTCTGGAAATAATTTGAACTTCTCATTGTAGATTCACACGGATTTACAAACTGATACTCTGGAATATAACAGATCCTCTCTAATGCCACAGAAAAATCACTCTGAAAATAATATTGGGCAGGAATCTGATAAATTGATGAATAACATTGCGTTGAATGGATTGGGTAATGGTAATGCATAGCTTCATATTTAGCTGGTTCTTTGAAAGCTGTTTGCTGTTACTAAACTAACAGCAGTGCTTTGGTAACCCTGATGATGATCTGAATCCACAGAGTCAGAAAAACATTTATTTCTGGGTACATGTAACATTGAACAAAGAGCTCTTAGTGAAGATTGGACCAGAATCATTCCGATATTATGTAGATTGTAAATCAGCAATGATACCCAGAGATTAGGATTTCCTGGAAAGATGACATAATGGATGTCACCCCATGCAATTTGTATGAACGTACTGATGCACATGTTAGTTAGGAACAGAAACAGGCCATTCAGCCCATCAAACCCACTCTTCCATTTAGTAAGAGCAATGCTGATCTGATTGTGGCCTCAATAGCTTTGTACCTATCCGATACCGTTTGACTCCCTAATTAGTCAAGAAACTATCTACTCTGTTTTAGAGATATTCAGTAAGTGTGCCTACATTCAGCTGATATCTTTTTATCTAATCCAGGGTTTTTGTAGAAACATTGGAACTGGAATAATCTATTTAGCCTAATGAGTCTACTCTTTCAATCAGTTATATCCAGCAAATTGTCCACCTTGATAACACTTCTCCACACACCATCTCCATTTCTCTGGATGTAATTAGCCTCCAGAAGTTTTTCAATTTTTGTCTAAAACATGCTGAAGATTGAGCTTCCATAGTCCTCTGCCATAGGGAATTCCAAAGATTCACCATTCTCTAACTAAAGAATCTGCTACCCATCGCAGTCTTAAATGGCCGACCCCTTGTCCTGAGATTATGCCCCTTGGTTTTAGACTCACCAACTATGAGAAACATTGTATCTACACACCAACATGTTCTGCCCTGTCAGAGCTTTATAGGTTTCAATGAAGTAACCCTTCATTCTTCAAAACTGTTAGGAATACAGACCCACTCTCCTCAATCTCTCTTCATAAAATAATTCCACCACCAATAGAGGTGAACCTCTATTGAACTTCTTCCATGGCAATTATATCTCTCCTTAGACAAAGAGGCCAAAACTATAACCATTACTCCAGGAGCAATCTCACCAAGGCTCTATACAACCACCACTCAAGTTCCCTTGTGAAGGAGGTGAACATACCATTTGCCTTTCTAATTACTTGTTGCATCGTCATGTTAGTTTTTGGAGACTCATGAACAAGTACATCCAAAACCCTTTGGACAGCTGCACTTTCCATTCTTTCATCATTTAAGAAATATTGTTTGCCTTTCTGATTTTTGTACCAAAGTGAATAACGGATTTGAAATTACTCCATAGGGGCCAGTATCCTATCACCAAGTCACCTTTTATTTGCGTGTGGAGAGTCCTTGATACTGATCCAGCTCCCTCAGAGCCAGCTCTCAGAGTGAACAGAACCTCTGACACTCCTGTTTATTTATTTTTTTTTGCACTCCACTCCCACATTCCTGTTTTTTTTTAATTTAACCCCCACACTACCACCTAAGTGCGGTAGTGCTTATTTTATCCCCAGCACCCATGGTGTGTGTGTGCAGGTGTGAGACACAGTGAAAGACACAAAGTGCACAAATCTTTATTCAATTTCCACCACCAGGAAGATAGGAAAACACCCGGGTGGCCAGTGACAAACACTGCCCTTCACATCAAAGGGCAGTGCTGTGTGATCAAAACAGTGAAGGGGAGGGTAGGGACTAAATCAAAATAGAATTGGAGGGAGAAATGATGCACTCCACTCCCTGCGGCGCCCACCTCTCCCTGAACAACTCGACACTCCTGTTTATTTTATTTTTTTCTTTTTTTTCTTTTTCCAAGGACACCCGGGCCCCTCTCCTGTTTATTTATTTATTTTTTTTAAACCCCCACACGACCACCTAAGTGCGGTAGTGCTTATTTTTTTTGTCCCCTGTTTATTTTTTTTTTAATATTTTAACCCCCACACTACCACCTAAGTGCGGTAGTGCTTATTTTATCCCCAGCACCCATGGTGTGTGTGCAGGTGGGAGACACAGTGGAAGACACAAAGTGCACGAATCTTTATTCAATTTCCACCACCAGGAAGATAGGAAAACACCCAGGTGGCCAGGACACTCCTGTTTATATCTGTCAGCTAGGGCTGCCTGATTGGACCAGATTAACAGCCCCAGTCAGGGAACTTGTATTCTGTGAGGTCCATCTGGCTGACCTCATTCCAATCACTGCAATAGTTAACTGCCATGTTCTAGTCGATGCATTCAACCAGTCCAAATGTTCCTCAAACCTCCCTGCATACGCCTCACAACTTAGGTTCCCATCCAATTTGGTGCCATCAGAAAGTTTGGAAATATTATAAGAATGACCGTCACATTCAATCATATACATGGAGAGTGAGCAAGCTGTGGCTGAGCACTGATGCTTGAGATACCCACTAGTCACATTCTGTCATTCTGAGAATGATAGGCTTTTCCTACTCTCTGCTTTACGTTAATCAATTCTATATCCATGACCCTCTCTAAAGAGAAGACATGATTTCTCTTACATAAATCTATGTTGACTCTATTTAATTTTCTCATTCGTTTCTCAATTTCCATTTATCATTATAATAATGTGTAACAAATTGTAAATATTTCCTTTCTACTGACACCAAACTAAGAGGTATGTTGTTCTCTACTGTCCCTCTTATTTCTTTATTAAACGATGGAATATCTTTCCAACTTTCCAGTCCCCAGGAAACTTTTTGGAATCTATTGAATTTCGAATACATCTATTATCTCTCTCGTCATCTCCAACAATCTGTGTTGAAGCTCAGCTGGTCGAGGGGATTTATCAATTTTCAATCAAGTTAAGGTTTCAAGAAAAATGTCTTTATTAATACAAATTTATTTTACTTTCTCAGTTTCACATGTCCATTGGTCATGTAGTATTTCTAGGAAATTTTCTGAATCTTCTTCTGTAAAGACTATAACTGGTTGGTTGTCTTCTATTTTATTCCTCTCCATCTGAAATAAACCTGTCCCCACCTGTCATGAGCCCATATTTGTCTCAACTAATCTTTTCCTTTATACATACCTAAAAAAGATTTCATAGCCTGATGCTCCTTGTTAGTTTGTGTTCATTCTATCTTTTCCATTTCTTAATCAAGTTCATAGCTCTCCTTTCCTGGGTTTGAAATCCTTGGGCAAAACACTTTTTCTGTCATCCTTGGAAACCATCTCCTTTGATTGAGTGGGATCTTTAACCTCTTTCATAAACTATGATTGGTTTACCTTTCCCTTTGAATGCTTGTACCTTAGAGGAATGTTTATCAGTTGTAGACATTGTAGCACTCCTTTAAGTTGACCATCCAGTCTTTCAGTCACACATTTACGGGAGATTCTCATTCAAAGGCATTCAGTCAGAAACCCTCAGATAGGAGCTTCACATCATTGGATCCTCAGCTAAATACAGATCAAACATCTGAACTTGTAGCACCTCTCAGACAGAATGGGAGCTTGACTGTACCAACACAGCATAAACTACGTTCTGACCCATGTTACACATTTGTCTTGATTGAAGAGTCTGAAACAGTGCCAGAGGAAATGGTCTTTAGCTGGACCCTCCCCACTTTGTTATCTCACTAAACCTCCTCCATCACCTCCCCCAGACTGTGTCTTCACTAAACCTCCACCACCATTTTGCCAGCTCTCCAAATCCCAACCCCATCTGTTACCTCATTAAAAGACCCTTCCAGCTCCATGATATCAAACCAAGTCTCTGAGAAGTAACCAGGAACATCTTGTGAAATATAACAAGAGATATGCGGCCTTTGATAACGACCTGCTTAAGATGAGCAGAAGGTTGCTAAAGACTCAGGTATTGAGGTCAGGGCCACACCATGTGCTTCATGCCATAGAATCCCGACATAGAAAGAGGCAATTCAGCCCATCGACTCTGCACCGACCCTTTGAAGAGCATCCCATCCAGAACTAGCCGCTGACCCTATCCTAATAACTTACATTTATCATGGCTAATCCACCTGAACATTTTGGAACAATTTAGCATGGCCAATCCACCTAACTTGCACATCTTTAAACTGTGGAAGAAAACCCATGAAGGCACAGGGAGAGCATGCAACCTTCACACACTCACCTAAGGACTAGAAATGAACCTGGATCCCTGGTGCTGTGAGGCAACAGTGTTAACAAATTGTGCCACTGTGCCGCCTCTTGGGCAGTCTGAGTGACCTGTTGTGGATAGAGAGATGGACATTTCATTGACATACAATCATGGTCTCAGAGGTGTACAGCATGGAAACAGACTCTTCGGTCCAACTCATCTATCCCAGCCAGATATCCTAACTTAACCTAGTCCCATTTGCCAGCATTTAGCTAATATCTCTCTAAATCCTTCCTGTTCATATACCAATCCAGATGCCTTTTAAATGCTGTAATTGTACCAGCCTCTACCATGTTTTTTTTTTTGAGATTACATTACAGTGTGGAAACAGGCCCTTCGGCCCAACAAGTCCACACCGACCCGCCGAAGCGCAACCCACCCATACCCTTACATTTACCCCTTACCTAACACTATGGGCAATTTAGCATGGCCATTCAACTGACCCTGCACATCTTTGGACTGTGGGAGGAAACCGGAGCACCCGGAGGAAACCCACGCAGACACGGGGAGAATGTGCAGACTCCACACAGTTAGTCGCCTGAGGCGGGAATTGAACCCGGGTCTCAGGCGCTGTGAGGCAGCAGTGCTAACCACTGTGCCACCATGCCGCCCACGCATCATTCCATACACACACCAACCTCTGTGTGAAAAAGTTGCCTCTTAGGTCCCTTTTAAATATTTACCACCCTAAACCTATGCCCTCTAGGTCTGGACTCCCCCACCCCAGTGAAGAGACTCTGTCTATTTAACCTATCCATGCCCCTCCTTATTGTATAAACCTCTATAAGGTCACCCCTCAGCCTCTGACACTCCTGGAAAAACAGCCCCAGCCTGTTAAGCCTCTCCCCATGTCTCACATCCTATAACCCTGGCAATGTCCTTGTAAATCTTTTCTGAACCATTTCAAGTTTCACAACATCCTTTCAATTGAAGGGAAATCACAATTGCTCACAATATTCCAAAAGTGACTGAACCAATGTCCTGTACAGTTGCAGCATGACCTCCCAATTCCTATACTCAATGCATTCACCAATACAGGAAAGCATACCAAACGCCTTTTTCACCATCCTATCTACCTGCGACTCCACTTTCAAGGAACTATGAACCTGCACTCCAAGGTCTCTTTTGTTGGGATTGTGGTGCTGGAAAAACACAGCAGTTCAGGCTGCACCTGAGGAGCAGAGAATCTACATTTTGGGCATAAGCCCTGAGAGATAAAAATGGGAGGGGGATGGGGTTGGGGGAAAGGTAGCTGAGAATGTGATAGGTAGACGAAGGTGGGGAGAAGGTGATAGGTCAGAGAGGAAGGTGGAGTGGATTGATGAGAAAGGTGATGGACAGGTCAGGAGGGCAGTACTGAGTTGGAGACTTGGGACTGAGATAATGTGGGGGTATTGAAAATGAGGAAACTGGTGAAATCCACATTGATCCCATGTAGTTGCAGGGTCCAGGCGCCAGGTGGTAAAGGCTTGATGGTGGGGGAGACCTAGGACCTGCATGTCCTTGGCGGAGTGGGAGGGGGAGTTGAAGTGTTCTGCCACAGGGCGGTGGGGTTGGTTGCTGCGGATGTCCCAAAAATGTTATCTGAAACAATCCGCAAGTTGGCATCCTGTCTCTCCGATGTAGAGGAGACCACATCGGATGCAATGGATACAGTAGATGACATTAGTGGAGGTACAGGTAAATTTCTGTTGGATGTGGGGGAAAGATCCTTTGCAGCCTTGGACAGAGGTGAGGGGGGAGGTGTGGCGCAGGTTTGCAGGACATTAACTTGCGGATCATTTCAGAGAACATCTCTGGGACACCTGCACCAACCAAACCACCAACCCTTGGCTGAGCACTTCCACTCCCCCACTCTGTGAAGGACATGCAGATCCTGGGTCTCCTCCACTGTCAAACCCTTACCACCCGACGCCTGGAGGAAGAATGCCTCATAATGTGCCTTCAGACCTTGCAACCACCGGGATCAACAGGGATTTCACCAGTTTCTTCATTTCCTCCATCCCAACATTAGCCCAGTCCCAAACCTCCAACTCGGCACCACCCTCCTGACCTGACCATCACATTGACTAATGCCAGAAACGTTGATTCTCCTAATCCTCGGATGCTGCCTGACCTGCTGTGCTTTTTCAGCACTACACTCTCGACTCTGAGCTCCAGCATCTGCAGTCCTCACTTTCTCCGGGGAGATTTACGAGTTCTGCTTCAAGGGCCTATAAAATATTAGAAAGTTTGGGGGGGTTCCTACGTTGCAGTGAAAATAGAAAGATGATGAGGATGGATCAGAATCAGAAAAGAGCAAGTCCAAATAAACCTGTTGGGCAACATTTAAGAGGCATTTGGATGGGTATATGAATAGGAAGGGTTTGGAGGGATATGGGCCGGTGCTGGCAGGTGGGATTAGATTGGGTTGGGATATCTGGTCGGCATGTACGGATTGGACCGAAGTGTGTTTCCATGCTGTATATCTCTATGACTCGATGACTATAACCTGGTGTTGTGTGATTTTTAACTTAATTAGCAAGGACAGACAAGAGCATGTCAGAGAACAAAGTAATTCTGAAGAATTAAACTGCAGTTATCCCAATGCAAAGGGTTTTACAAGTAAGGATGATGAACTCAGGGCATCTATCAGAAAATGGACCTGGGACATTGTAGCTATTACAGAAACTTGGCTGAGGGGAGGACAGGACTGACAGCTCAATGTTCCGGGCTTAAGACACTATAGGAAGGATAGAAAGGGAGCAAGAGAGAAGGGGGAGTGGTGTTTTTGATTAAGGAAAGCATTACTATTGTAGAGAGACTGTTTCTGAAGGATCATCCAGTGGAAACTTATGGGTTGAAATTAGAAATAAAAAAGGCATGATCACATAGATGGGTTTATACCGTAGGTCACCTCGGTAGTCAGAGGCAAATTGAGCAGCAAATATGTAGAGTACTCTCAGATATGTGTAAGAATAATGGAGGTGTAATAGTAGGGGATTTTAATTTTCCAAACATTGACTGGGACTGCTATAGTTTTAAAGTTTTTGACAGTGAGGAATTTGTTAAATACGTTCAAGAAAACTTTCTTTATCAACATGTAAATGTTCCTACTAGAGAAGGAGCAAAACGTCAACTGCTCTTTAGTATTAAGGCAGGGCAAGTGACTAAAAAGATAATAGGTGAACACTTTGGGACTGGTGATCATAATTCTATTAGTTTTAAAATAGTTATGGAAAAGGATAAGCCTTCCACAAAATTTTAAATTCTTAATTGGAATAAGGCAAATTTTAATGATATGAGACAAGAACTTTCAAAAGTTGAAAGGACCAGACAGTTTGCAGGTAAAGGGATGACTGACAGTAGGAGGCTTTCAAAAGTGTAATAACAGGTGTTCAGAGGCATTATGTCCCTGGTTAGATTAGGGAACCATGGATGAATAAAGATATTGAGGTTCTAGTCAAGAATAAAGAAGAATCATATATTAGATATAGACAACTGGGATCAAATGAATCTCTTGAAGAGGATAAAGAGTGTAAAGGCATTCTTAAGAGGGAGATAAGGAAGGCAAAGAGATGATATGAGATAGTCTTGGGCAGATAAGTTCAGGGATAATCCAAAGAGGTTCTACAAGTACATTAAGACCAAAAGAGCAACTAGAGAGAGAGTAGGGCCCCTTAAAGATCCACAATGTCATATTTGTATTGAACCTCAGGAGATGAGGGAGATATTCAATGAATATTTTGCATCAGTTTTTACTGTGAAGAAAACAATGGTGGCTAGAGAGCTCAGGGAAATTTAGCACGGGGATAGTGTCACACAACACAATGGAGGTTATTCTCAATGTGAAGATGGGACTTCATCTCCATTAGGACCATACGGTGGTCACTCTTACCGATACTGTCATGAATGGATATATCTGCAGCTGGCAGATTGGTAACGATGAGATCAAGCATTCTTTTCTCTCTTGGTGGCTCCCTCACCACCTGCTGCTGAACCAACCTAGCAGAACTGCAGTCCTTTCGGGGGGAATAAAATGCTCATATTCTAGCAGACTCGCCTCTTGGTCGTTTGTTCTGTGTTAGACTACTCTCCTACGAACCTGACCTTGAGAATTTTTTAAAACACCAACCTAGCAGAACTGCAGTCCTTTCGGACCCCACTACCTCTATCAGTAGTGCTGCCACCGAGCCACTCTTAGTGGTGAATATTGAAATCCTGCACCATTGCCACCCTCAGTGCTTCATCCAAGTGTTGTTCAAAATGGAGGAGTACAGATTCATCAGCCAAGGGAGGACAGTACATGGTAATCAGCAGGAGGTTTCCTTGTCCATGTTTAATCTGAAGCTTTGAGACTTCATGGAGTTAATGTTGAGGATTCCCAGGGCAACTCCCTCCTGACTGTAGACCACTTTGCCATCACCTCCACTGGGTTTGTCTTGCTGCTGGGACAGAAATATCCAGAGATGGTAAGGATGATATCTGGGACATTGTCTGTAAGGTATGATTCTGGGAGTATAATTATGTCAGGTTGTAGCTTGACTAGTCTGTGAGTCAGCTCTCCCAATTTTGGCATGACCCCCAGATGTTAGAAGAAAGACTGTGCAGGGTTGACAGGACAGCATAGGGGTTTAATTTAGATAAATGTTAGCAGGACTTATACACTTAACGGTAAGGTCCTAGGGAGTATTGCTGAACAAAGAGAATTTGGAGCGCAGGTTCATAGCTCCTTAAAAGTGGAGTTGAAGGTGGATAGGGTAGTGAAGAAGATGTTTGGTATACTTTCCTTTATTGGTCAGAGTATTGAGTACAGGAGTTGGGAGGTCATGATGTGGCTGTACAAGACATTGGTTAGGCCACTTTTGGAATGTTGTGTGCAATTCTGGTCTCCTTCCTATTGGAAGGATGTTGTGAAACTTGAAAGGGTTCAGAAAAGATTTACAAGGATGTTGCCAGGGTTGGAGGATTTGAGCTATTGGGAGAGGCTGAACAGGCTGGGGTTGTTTTCCCTGGAGTGTCAGATGCTGAAGGGTGACCTCATAGAGGTTTATAAAATCATGAGGGGCATGGATAGGGTAAATAGACAGAGTCTCTTCCCTGGGGTGGGGGAGTCCAGAACTAGAGGGCATAGGTTTAGGGTGAGAGGGGAAAGATATAGAAAAGACCTGAGAGGCAACTTTTTCATGCAGAGGGTGTTGCATGTATAGAATGAGCTGCCAGAGGAAGTGGTGGAGGCTGGTACAATTGCAACATTTAAAAGGCATCTGGATGGGTATATGAATAGGAAGGGATTGGAGGGATATGGGCTGGGTGCTGGCAGGTGGGATTGGATTGGGTTGGGATACCTGGATGTCATGGATGAGTTGGACTGAAGGGTCTGTTTCCATGCTGTACATCTCTGTGACTCTATGACTCTATGACTGATTTAGCTATTGCCTTTTCTGGTGCCTACATCGATGTCAGTTGGTCCTTTGCTGAGATGTTGCTGCGATTGATACAACTGAGTGGCTTGCCAGGCTATTTCTTTTTTTTTAGATTACTTACAGTGTGGGAACAGGCCCTTCGGCCCAACAAGCCCATACCGACCTGCCGAAGCGCAACACACCCAGACCCATTCCCCTACATTTACCCCTTCACCTAACACAATGGGCAATTTAGCATGGCCATTTCACCTAACCTGTGGGAGGAAACTGGAGCACCTGGAGGACACCCACGCAGACACGGGGAGAATGTGCAAACTCCACACAGATAGTCACCTCAGGCGGGAAATGAACCCGGGTCTCTGGCACTGTAAGGCAGCAGTGCTAACCACTGACAGGGCCATTGAGAGTAAATCACATTGTTAAGAGTCTGGAGTCACAGGGAGACCAGACCAAGTAAGGATGGGTAGGAGGCTGGAAGAACACAGCCCCACCAGGAGGTTCAGCTGTGACCCTTCTTCAGGACTGGAGACATGTGTAAAGGCAGCTGCAGATAAAGGGAGCACCTATCTATTTTGGATTCCAGCACCTGCAGTTTCTTTTTGTCTCAGACCAGGTAAGGATGGCAGATTTCCTTCCCTGAAGGCCATCAGTGAACCAAATACGTTTTCTGACAATGGTTTCATGGTCATTAGCAGATTGTTAATTCCTCACACTCATCAGATTGAATTGCACTTGCCATGCAACAACCCATCTGACCAGCCCATCTATATCCTCCAAAGATTCTCCTCCTCAGTATCTACCACGCCAACAATTTTTGTCTCACTCGCTGCTTTAAGAACATTTCTTTTTATTCATGAAAAGAATGTGGACATTGCTGACAAGGTCTTATTTGTTGTTCAAGGAAATAGAAATGTCCTTACATTTCCATAAGGGTTGAAAAAGTCCTTTCAGGATTGAAAAATGTCATGAAGATTATTTATCCCTTAAACAGATAATTCTTTCATGGTTAAGATACAAGCACGTTCATTTCATTCTCACGTGATAAAATTAGATTGTGTATTTGTAGTTCCGAGCTACGGGAAATGATGGTAAGGTGACAATTTCCTGCCGTCACAAGCTGGCCAGGAGTCTCTCCCTGAATCAGAGTTCCTCTTTACTGCACATGATATGGTTCTTTGGCCTGCCCACTTGAAGCTGCATTTCCAGAACTAAACTCTCGCTCTTTCCTCAGACTCTAGATTAGGTTCTGGGTCTGTGTGAAGGTGTCACCTCTGAACTGGGAGCTTCCATCTGAGCTATGTGTACTTGAATCTCACACCTCAAAACTGGTCAGTGCAGACTGACCTAACCAGCCTGAGTAAGTGCACAAATGGGCAATGAGCTCAGGCAGTTTTTGCGGCACTTCTCAAGGAGTGCATTAACATAAACCCAACTCAGCTCCAACCTTCCTGAGCCCATTTCCGGAGCAAGCACAGAATCAGTACCAGGGGTTTCACTCTCTGGAGCTACGTAGCCCTCTCTCATTCAAGCTCATGCCTATTTCAGTGAAACTTCAATTACTAACCAGGCAGCAGGGGACAGAAAGTCACAATTCTGGTTCACTAATACCCTTTTGGGAAGGAAATCTGCCACCTGGCCTCCACGTGACTCCAAACCCACAGCTATGTGGCTGATGCTTAACTGCCCACTGGGCGATTTTTAAAATTCATTTACGGGCTGAGGGACACTGGCCAGGCCAGCATTTATTGCCCATCCCTAATTGCCCAGAGGCTAGGAATGAGTGGTCAAGAAGGCATACGGCATGCTTTCCTCCATCAGCTGGGGTATTGAGTACAAGCATTGGCAGGGCATGTTACAGTTGTATAGGACTTTGGTTCGGCCACATTTGGAATACTGTGTACAGTTCTGGCCGCTACCCTACCAAAAGGATGTGGATGTTTTGGAGAGGGTGCAGATGAGGTTCACCAGGATGTTGCCTGGTATGGAGGAAGCTAGCTATGAAGAGATTTTGAGTAAATTAGGATTATTTTCATTAGAAAGATGGAGGTTGTGGGGTGGGGGGGTTGGTTCCTGATTGAGGTCTACAAATTCATGAGAGATATAGACAGGGTAGATAGCAGAAGCTCTTTTCCTCCCCGCAGTGGGGGACTCAATTACTTGGGGTCAGAGTTCAAGGTGAGAGGGGAAAAGTTTAAGGGAGATATAACGTGGAAACTTCTTTACGCAGAGGGTGGTGGGTGCCTGGAACGCGTTGCCAGTGGAGGTGGTAGAGATGGGCACGACAATGTCATTTAAGATGTACCTCGATATATACAAAAATGGGCAGGGAACAGAGGGATACAGATCCTTAGAAAATAGGCGACAGATTTAGATAGAGGATCTGGCTCGGCACAGGCTTGGAGGGCCGAAGGGCCTGTTTCTGTGCTGTAATTTTCTTTGTTTTTGCAATACCATTCTCAACTCCAATGTCCCCTGACCACCCCAATTACAGTCGAACGCAAACGCAAAAACCGAAACCCCACAAGCCTTGTTATTTCAATTCCCGAAATCTGGGGAATGGGCGGTCACTGTAATAACACAATGAGGGAAGTGTTTCACTTGAGATTCACTTTCCAGTTTCAATTTCCAGTTTCACTTCATGAATTCACTGAAGTCATGTGACTCCAGACGCTATAAAACAGTATCTGCAAAACAAGCCAATGGACTGGAGCAGAAATCTGCAGCAGCAGCAACATCATCATGAGGTTAGTGAACTCTGTACTGTACTTTACACGGTCTTGTTAGATCTCCTTGCCTGTCATTTTACTGAGGGCGGACAGCAGGCAGTAATAAGGAACCTGACTCATACACCACCACCACCACACACTGACACGTTAACAGGGATTCCTCGGCATGTCACTTCCGAACTTTTCAGTGTAACCTCGGTTGGCCGGGGGACCCAGCTAACACGGACATTTGTCTCAAATCTTTCCAATCCTCATTTCCGACCCACATCAGACACAATGTTATCGAATCTTTCTCCGAATTTCCGGGGTCCGACTTCCGATGCAAAGTCTGTCCCAGTGCAGGTAATGCAGCGAGCTGTACATGGCTGTAGGCTGTGGCTGACATCTCGGCCCCAGCACTTTGTGAACCAGAGCACCAATGGCCCGAAACCTGTTCACAAATACAAGTGTGACAGCAGTGATGGTGCCAACTCTGTGTTACTGTCTGAACATCTCTCCCCTATTCGTCAAAAGCTTGACCATTGTATCCATTAGCCCACATGGCTGCTGGGTGTGTGTGCGTCTGTCTGTCTCTATGAGTGAGTGTCTGTGTGTGGGTGTCTGTGTGTATGTCCTCTAGGTGTATGTGACTGTGTGTCAGTGTATGTGCCTGACCGTGTGTGTACGCGCATGCCTGTGTGTCCTCTAGGTGTGTGTGTGTGTGCTTGTGTGTGTGCATGCCTGTGTCTGTCCGTGTGTGTGTGTCTGTCTGTCTGTCTCTGTGAGTGTGCGTCTGTGTGTGGGTGTGTGTTTATGTCCTCTGGGTGTGTGCGCGTGCTTTTGTGTGTGTGCATTCCTGTGTCTGTCCGTGTGTGTGAATGTGCGCGCGCTTACGTGTGTGCATGCCTGTGTCTGTGTGTGTATGTGTGCATGCCTGTGTGTGGGTGTATGTGTGTGCCTGTGTGTCCTCTGGGTATGTGTGCATGACTATGTGTGTGCATGCTTGTGTCTATGTGTGTGCATGTGTGTGTGTGCAGCCTGATATGCTACAGACATTTGCCAGCCTAACCTCTTACCCACCTGCCATTCTACCTCCTTGTGCATCTGCTAACTTGCCTCCTCACCTGCATAGCCATCCTACCTCCTCACCCACTTCTCGTGGTCATTTTTGTAATGTTCCATGTGAAAAATTACACACTGCTGCTCAATGATGGGTTGAACAACCATTTAATTGGAGGCATGGACATTTCTGGGATATTAGCTCCACCATCTTATGTAAAGCAATGTCACATTCCAGAGATATTAGAAACCAAAAGGCTCTCTCATGGAATGTGATTTTCGGTCCCATTCACACACCACTTCTTGAAAATCCAGCCATTTCTCACTTCCCGCTCAATCTTTCTATCCTCCCTCCCTGGCTGAGAGCTGGGATGCTGTATGCACCAGCTTCCGAAGATTGCAGTGCAGTGAGAGGCAAGTCAGTCCACACATGTGTCCACTCAGAATCATTATTTCTGACCCAGATCAAAGAAAGAATACATCCTTTCCTTAGTTTGACTTTTCCCTGGGTGTCCGGTGCAGGATCCATCCCAACAGACTGAGTCCAGCAAATCCTGGAGGCAGGATCAGAGTCAAACATCACGGAAGCCAGGTCACCCTTTTATTGCTGCCGCAATTCAAGAAGTAAACACAGTTAGGATATCCGAAAGCCTCTTTGAGAACCTCCTGAGAGGAGGTACGTGTGTAAGGTAACTAAGTGTATAGGATAGGATATTGTTAGGGCAACAGGGGGAGAGGGGGGGGGGGGGGAGAGGGCATTTAGTTGGCAGAGGACAATGGGGTCAATATTTAGAATGGACGGATGATGGAGTAAGGAGACAAACAGAAAGGCAAGGTCAGAAATGTTGGCCCCAGATTTGTTCTTGGACAAGGCCCCCTTCTGTCAGCAAGGTACAACAGTACACACTCCCACGCCAACCCATTGACCCTCTTCCTCGCCACCTCAGAGGACAGCAACTACTCTCTACCCTTCTCCCAAGAACATGGTAGACAGAAGTTAGGGTAGGTGCCTATTTGGGCAAGTCTGCTGCAACTCCCTGAGGTCTATGATTCTAGCTCCGATCTGGGGACATTTTTTGGAGTGTTCCAGGCAATGGGTTAATGCCCATTGCAAGTTTAAACTTTCTAGACAGTTGCCACTTAGTGTATTAGGATCTCGAAAGCGTCCAATACTGCAACTGTTGAAGCTAATCCATTCTCCAGTTGTCAGGAGCCTGAAAAGTCTGGAAGTATGACTGTCCAAATAGTGTGTAAGTTTTTATATAAGACACAATCAGTGATCTTGAAGTTATTAGAATGATACTGTATAATAATGATAAACTTCATTTTTGGAAGGTGATATGGGCACGATAGACACTGATTGGTGATAATCAACTCAGTCAAATGTCACATGAGCATTTAGTGGAACAGTTAAATTTCTAGGGTCTGAGCATTCCGGGAGAGATGGGCTAAGTCCTGGAACATAGGAACATTAGACTCAAGGATCTGGGAATATTGTGAGGCAAGTTCTGGATCTTAAGAAATTGATGAGCAAGTGAGAGACTTCCACTCAGGGTAAGGAAAATGATTAACCTTACTGCCAGCCATCTGCACCACATTATTTATATATCAATGCTTTAGCTCAAGAAACAGAAATAAAACAAACTGCGAGAAGGAGACAAAAGTTGTGTGGTTCATTATGACTAGGCTTCAAGAAACATGCTTGAAACTGTCTGACACACACAATAGCTAAATCTAGTGGACCAATTGATTATTTATTCTAAGGTTAGTGGATAGTTGACCTTCATCTCAGTGGGACAGGAATGCAAAGGGTGGAAATTATATGATAGTAATTTCAAACCCTCTTATTCGACCATCTTTCCTTTACATAAAGGATATTAATAACCGAGTGCACAAGAATTCAATTGAAAATTTCAAAACTTAGAATAGTAGACCTTTTTTCAATATGGAGTGGAAGCGTTTTGGAAGCAAGGTGGATAGGAAGAGTTGAGATAAGAAGCAGCCATGATCCAATTTAATATTAGTCTTTCATGTGTTCATATTTTAGGGGGTGATTTTAAATTTCTGCGAGCTGATCTATTGTTGATTTTTTTTTTTATCCTATTCTAGTTCCTTACAGGATTACTGTAGGTGCGTTCAATCATTTGAGGGTTACTGGCCACATCCAGCTGGAGTAGGATTGCTCTGAATCCACTTGCACTGACCCATACACCTGGTCAGCTATTCCAGTACTTTGCCAGTTCAACTGATGTGAATGCAAGTTACAAATGTAATTTAGATATACATAAGTTGGGTTTTATTGTGTGCTTTTTTACAGTAACACTTGGAAGGATTCCTGGAAACCAAAACTTGGCCAGCTTCAATGTCACTTCACATGGACCCCACTAAAAGAAAACATCGATTTGGATGATATGAAGCACAGATTAGAAGATTTAATACAGGCTGGTGTAAAATATCAAGCCATGTCTTACAACCATCTCGCTTTTATACACTGCCTGTTAGGAAATTGTGAAGAGGCAATTCAGAATTTAAAGGAAGCTGAAAGGATTCTGAGGGAGAGACATGGAGATGAATTTGAGAAAAGGATCTTGGTCACCTATGGAAACTATGTCTGGGTTTATTATCACATGGACCGACTGGAGGAGGCTCAGTCCTACCTCGACAAGCTGGAGGCGGTCTGTAAACTATTTCCTGAAGCCTCTCGGTTTACAGCAATGATACCTGAGCTTTACGGGGAGAAGGGCTGGTCACTGTTGAGGTCAAGCAGGAAGTATTATGAGGAATCAAAGGAATGTTTTAAAAAGGCTCTTGAGGAAGATCCTGATAACACGGAATGGATTGTTGGCTATGCCACTGTTCTATCTCGTCTGGAAGTGTTTTCTGGTACCACAGCGCATCATCAGCCCAGAGAATCAGTGAAGTGGTTTAGACGTGTGTTGGAGCTTGACCCTGATGACTCGGTATCCATGGTGATGTTGGCTCTCAAACTTCAGGAGTTCAAACAAAAGGAGGAAGCATGCGTGTTAGTGGAACGAGCTTTGCAGAAGTCCCCTGATCTTCTGTACGTGCTTCGATATGCAGCCAAATTTCTGAGGAAAGAAGGAGATTTGGAAAGGTCTTTGGAGCTGTTGAAAAAAGGATTGAAAATTGCTCCAGAGTCGGCCTTCTTACATCACCAAGCAGGACTGTGTTACAAAACCAAACTAATGCCACTGATCAAAAATCCACACCTCAAGAATCTTCACAAACTTAGTTCACAACAGGTAACCAAATTGATCAATCAGTGCAAGCATCACTTCAAAAAGGCAAGTGAGAATCGCCCTTTAACATTTGTTATTGCAAAGTTGGATTATGCAATAATATGCTCATTAAATAAAGAATATCTCAAAGTAGAAGAGATCTTCAGCAACCTACTGAAGTCCGAGCAGATACACCCTGATGATAAACAATCAGTATATTTACAGGCTGGCTTATTTGAAATGCATCACAAAAGATCAGAATCAAATGCCATTGCTCATTTTCTGGAAGGACTTAAATTGAAACGTGACTCATTGGAATGGGAATTATGTCACAAAAACTTGATCAAGATTGCAACCAGACAAATTGATAGGAATCAAACAGATAGCAAGGCCTTTGGTATCCTTGGACATGTACACCAGCTGACTGGGGAGAAGCGTGACGCTATTGAATGCTTTGAAAAGGCCTTACAAATTGATTGTGACAATGAGGAATATATAAGTGCTCTTTTGGAACTCCGGCTTTCCCTTCAGGCTCAAAATGATGCACCAAACTAAAGTTGAATACGTTGCATTATAGTGTTGCCTTCAGACCCAAATGTGAACTTCAGCACAGTGGTGTTTAAAATACAGCTGATAAGATTACAGGAAAAGCTTCTGCTATAATTTATTAGTGTAAATGTAAACATGAAATCTTCCTGTGAACAATTCTTTCAATCAGTGTAATAGAGTGCAATCCACTTTTCTGTTTGGAGTAACAAATAAGCATTGCATTTAAAAGTTACAACCATTTACGCACTTTTGTTGTACTGATAAAACTGTACACCATGAAAAATAAGCAGTTTGCTAAGTGTGTCATGTCCTTCACGTGTGATAAACCTGTATGAAAACGATTTCAAGAAAAGGATATGGTCTCTGAACAGATATGGCAGGTACTGATTTAACAGATTTTAGTATATACTGATAATTATTTCTTTCACATCAATCTAATTGATCATTTTGTATATAAACAAATATTCATGAATGCTATTCTCCTGCAAATAACAATGACCATTAATGTGAATTCATTTTTCCCTCTATATTCTCGCAAGTATAATGTTTGAAGCATTAGTCTGTTGGCAACTAATTAGCTACAGCTCCCTGATTTTCAATTCCTTCTGAGTGTTTCAGTTCCACTGGATGACTTACAGCTAAACGATATAAAAATGGTGCAATAATAACTATGTAAAGGGTATCTTTTCAACTAGAAGTGCAAATTTACTCTGATATCAGAGACTGGACATTCAAATAGCCAATAAAGAGAAACTTCTGCTAAAGTTCTATTGGTGTCATTGATCTTTGCAATTACTGAGGATCAATATTGTTCATATTCCAAACTTTGAGCCCAGGACTGGAATGAGCTCTATATGCAACATTCAAATCAACCTTTATATTGGATGTTACAGCTATTATGTTCACCCTGATAGTTTACAGGTATAGATGCACAGTAGAGAAAGGTTGAAAGAAATGATTGAGAAGGTTTACAAGATTAAAACAGTGGAAGAATCGAACATTAGGAGATGGTGCAAAGGCCTCACAGCCTATTATGACATCTAAAAAGATCAATACCTGGGAAGAGCCGGCTTTTCTGGGGTGATTTTGTCTGTAGGCACAATATTGTAAATAGTTTTATAGTTAATACATGATGGCCAGTGCTTGTGAAACTGTACAGTAATGGGTCAACATCTTCCTCGCCAATTTTCAGTGGTTCAGCAGAAGTAATGTGAGTTGCAGACCCTTGTTTTCACTCTACTGTGTCTGTGAGTTGACAGCCATTTCAATGTTAATTCTCCAGTCACTATTTCACATTCCTTACAATGCTGGAAATTGCTGGTGTCAAACATTGCCTTCTGCTTTTGACAGGTTACTTCTTAGTTCAGACTTGAGGATTAGAACAAGTAATGAAACAATTGAAACATTATCTCTTCTAGATCTCCATTGAAACAATATCGCTTCTCGATTTAAACAGTAGAATAATCTATTGCGATACACTCACTACAGATAAATAGAGATACAAGAAATAACTACACATGAGCAAAAAGCAAGTATTCAGATCCATGGCAACCATACGTCTAGAAGACAATGAAATGCTAGGCCAAGCTCCAAAACAATGACTTTGATCGACTTTTCAGGATATTCATTGACAAGATAGTACGGTCCTATTCAAATCAATCCTAAGTGACAATTGTTCAATGAGGTGTCCAATTCTTTGTTTAAAGCATGATATCACAAACTTCTCAGACAATGTTCAGATGTTTAAGATCCTCTTAGTAACTTCCTGCAATGGGAAGGGAAAAGAAGAAAGGGACGTGAAGATTTGGGAGAGGGTCATCTAGACTGTGAGGCACAACTTGTGACTCTCTGAGTGAAATAGGGACCTGTGTGAATCACTCTGTGAACTGAGACTGTAATGGATCAGACCAAACCCCCTTCAAATATATAAAGGAGATAGCCAAGACCCTAATTTTTATCTTATTTAAAGATAAGTGCAAGGTACTGCGTTCCAGGTATAATTTAATTGGTCACACGACTCAGCTTTAAGAAAAACACACTTTATTCTTACACTACAATTAAAATATAAACAAAAGAAAGAAGAATTGGTAAACTTTAACTGTATCGGAAAACTTAACAAAATAATAGATTATTTAACTACTAAACGGCAACTATTCCGAGATAGTAACATTTCATAAACACAAGGGCAAGTTCAGTAAAATAGATTGATTCACATGCGATGCTTCTTCAGTCTAGGAGGAAAGAACACCAAGAGGAAGCTGTGGCAGAGAGGGAGATGTGAGATAGATTCCACTGCCAACCTCAAAACCCCAATAACTGAAAACTAAACTCAAACCCGGGTTCTGCCGGAGCCAGACTCCACCCATTCATGGTGCCTCTATGGTTCTAACTTGGGAAAAAACCCCAGGGCCTTACAAGCTGTTTACTTTAATGACTTTGAAAGAGGCAACTCAGTGCCTGTCTCTACAAAAAGAATGAGGACAAAATACAGCTCTTAAAGCCACATATTGTCACATCTCCTCCCTTAAAAATAAACCATCGATATACAAAGATGGCCTCATTTTAAAAAAAATCTTTACTCTTACACTATGAACGTTACAATACATAGAAACATAGAAAGTCAATGCATGAGTAGGCCATTTGGCCCTCTGAGCCTGCACCACCATTCAATACGATCATGACTGACTATTCAATGTCAGTATCCCACTCCCACTTTCTCTTCATATCCCTTGATCCCTTTAGCCACGACCAGCTCCCTCTTGAATAAATCAACCAAATTGGCCCCAACAGCTTTCTGTGGGAGATAATTCCACAGGATCACAACTCTCTCAGTGAAGAAATTCTTCCTCATCTCAGTACTGAATGGCTTACCCTTTATTCTTAGATTGTGGCCCCTAGTTCTGGACTTCCCCAACATCAGGAGTGTTCTTCCCACATCTAGCCTGCACAGTCCCATCAGGATTTTATATGTTTCTGTGAGATATCCCCCTCATTCTTCCAAATTCCAGTGAGTACAAGCTCAGCGATCCAACCTTTCTTCATATATCCGTGCTTCCATCCCGGGAATCAGTCTGGTGAACCTTCACTGGACTCCCTCAACAGCAAGAAAAGGAGGAGACCAAAACTGCACACAATATTAAAGGTGTGCTCACACCAAGACTTCCTGACTCTGATACTCAAATCCTCTCGCTATGAAGGCCACCATGCCATTAACGTTTCTCACTGCCTGCTGCACCTGCATGCCAACCTCCAGTGACTGTTCCATCATGACACCCAGGTCTCATTACACCTCACCTTCTCCTAAACTGACACCATTCACAGAATAATCTGTCTTCCTGTTTTTGTGACCAAAGTGGATAACGTCACATTTATCCACATTATATTGAATTTGCCAAGTATTTGCCCACTCAGCCAGTCTGTCCAAGTCACCCTGCAGCCTCTTAGTATCCTCCTCACAGCATACACTGCCACCCAGCTTAGTGTCATCTGAAAATTCAGAGATATGACATTCAATTCCTTTGTCCAAATAGTTTATGCATATTGTGAATATCTGGGGTCCCACTCATCACTGCCTGCTGCCCAGAAAAGGACCCATTTATTCCAAATCTCTACTTTCTGTCTGCCCACTAGCTCTCTATCCACATCAAAATGTTACCTCTGATACAATGAGCTTTAATTTTCTTTATGAATCTCTTATGCAGGATTTTGCCCGAAGACTTTTGAAAGTCTAGATATGCAACATCAACTGATTCGTTCTTGTCCATTCGACTAGTCACATTCTCAAAAAATTCCAGAAGATTTGTCAAGCTTGGCTTCCCTTTGGTGAATCCCTGCTGACTTGGACTGATTCTGTCACCACCTTCCTAATGCTCCTTTATTACATCCCTAATGATTGACTTCAGCATTTGCCCCAACACCGATGTCAAGCTAACTGACCTATAATTCCTGATTTTCTCTCTCCCTCCTTTTTAAAAAAAGTAGGGTTACGTCAGCTAAACTCCAGTCCATTGGGACTCTTCCGGAGTCGATGGTGTTGGAAAATGATTACTGATGCTTTCAGTATTTCTAGGGTCACTTCCATAAATACTCTGGAATGCAGAGCATCAGACCCTGAGGACTTACCAAGTTTTAATCCCATCAGTTTCCCCAAAACTATTTCCTGATTAATAAGGACTTCCTTCAGTTCCTTCCCCATGTTTGACTCTGTGTCCCCGAGCATTTCTGGAAGGTTGCTTGGGTCCTCCTTAGTAAAGATCAAAATATTTGTTCAACAAGTTTGCCATCTCTTTGTTGTCCATTATGAATTCACCTGATTCTAACTGTAAGGGAATTATAGATGTCTTCATCAGTCTTTCCCTCTTCACATATTTATAGAAACTTTTGCAGTCAGTTTTTATGTTTTCTGCAAGCTTATTCTTGTATTCTATTCTCTCCTTCTGAATTAAACCCTTTATCCTCCTCTGCTGAATTTTAAGTTTCTCCCAGTTCTCAGGTTTGCTGCTTTTTCTGGCTAATTTATATGCCTCCTCTTTGCTTTTAACACGATCTCTGATTTCCCTTGTCAGCCATGGTTGAGCCACTTTCCCCACTTTACTTTTACACCAGATAGGGATATACAATTGTTGAAGTTCTTTAAATATCTGCCATTGCCTATCCATCGTCAACCCTTAAAGTATCCTTGGCCAGCTTATCCCAGTCAATGCATGCCTCATACCATCAAATTCAGTTTTCTTTAAATTCAAGATCCCAGTCTCAGATTTAATTGTGTCACTCTCCGTCTTAATGAAGAATTCTGCCATATTATGGCCACTCTTCCCCAAAGGATCTTGCACCACAAAGTTGCTCATTAATCCTTTCTCATTACACAATACCCAGTCTAGGATAGCCTGATCTCTGGTTGGTCCCTTGACATATTGATCGAGGAAACCATCCCTCATACATTCCAGGAAAGCCTCCTCCATCGCATTGTTACCAATTTGGTTTGTCCAATCAATATGCAGTCACCCATAATAACTGCTGCACCTTTACTGCATCCATCTCTAATTTCCTGTTTTATGCCACCCCCAACCTCATAACTACTGATGGGTGGTCCAAACACAACTCCCACTAACATTTTTCCTCTTTGGCCTTCCACAACTCCACCCGTACTGATTCCACATTGTCCAGGCTAACGTTCTTCCTTACTTTTGCATTAATCCCCTCTTTGACCAGCAATGCTACCCCACATAACTTTCCTTCCCAATTACCTTTCCTGAAAATTGAATATGCCTGGATGTTGAGTTCCCATCCTTGGTCATCCAGGACTCTGTGATCCCAATTATATCATATCAATTAATAACTGTCTGCACAGCTAATTCACCCACCTTATTACAAATGCTGCTTGCACTGAAACACAGAGCATTCAGGCTCGTTTTTTTGACATGTATTGCCCTTTTAGAATTATGATGTAATTTGGCCCTTTTTTGATTTTTGTCTTTGGTGTTTTTGCCTTCCACTTTCTCTTTTCCCCTTGCAGCCTTTTTTTCTGTCCCCACATTACTTCCATCCAACTTTCTGCATTGGTTTCCATCCCCCGCCATATTAACTTAAACCCTCCCCAACAGCACTAGCAAATATGTTTCTCTTGGACTTGGTTCCAGTCCTGCCCAGATGCAGATCATCCTGTTTCTACTGGTCCCACTTCCCCCTGAACAGGTTCCAATGTCCCAGGAATTTGAATCCCTCCCTCTTATATCATCCTTGAAGCCACATATTGGTTTTAGCTATCCTGCCATTCCTATTCTGACTTGCACATGGCACTGGTAGCAATCCCAAAATTAGATTAGATTCCCTACAGTATGGAAACAGGTCCTTTGGCCCAACAAGTCCACACCGACCCTCTGAAGAGTAACCTACCTAGACCCATTCCCCACATTTACCCCCCCCCCACTAATGCACTATGGGCAATTTAGCACTAAACCTGAATTGTGGGAGGAATTGTGGAGCACCCAAAGGAAACCCACACAGACAAGGGGAGAATGTGCTAACTCCACACAGACAGTCGCCCGAGGCTGTAATCAAACCCGGGTCCCTGGCGCTGTGAGGCAGCAGTGCTAACCACTGAGCCACCGGGCCACCCACTTCTGAGGTGCTACTTATTAGTTTAACTCCTAGCTCTCTAAATTCAGCTTGTAGGACCTCATCCCATTTTGGACCTATATTGTTGGTGCCTACACACATCAAGACAACTGGCTGTTCACCCTCCTGCAGCTCTGTGACATCCTTGATCCTTACAATTGAATCCCCCTTCACTGTAGCTGTAGCTCTGCCACTCTTTCTCTTGCTCTCTTGTGCAGCAGAGCCAGCCACAGTGCTGTGAACCCAGCTGCTGTCACTTTTCCTTGGTGAGCCATCTCCCTCAATGGTATCCAAAACGTTATATCATTTTTGGAAGGAGAGGAGTTGAGCGCAGGAGACCCCTGCACTGCTTTCATACTCTTCCCTGTCTGTTGGTCACTTGTTCCCTATCTTGGTCATTTTTATCTGTGGTGTGACCAACTTACTGAACAAAGGCGAAAGTGAGGACTGCAGATGCTGGAAATCAGAGTCAAGATTAGCCCAGAACATTGATTTTCCTGCTCCTCGGATGCTGCCTGACCTGCTGTGCTTTTGCAGCACCACTCTAATCTTGATAACTTACTGAACAGGCTATCCCCAATTCCCTCAGCCAATGTGAATCCAGCCGCAGCTCCAGAGCTGTCAGGCAGTTGGACAGGACCTGCAGCTGGATGCACTTCCTGCACGTGAAGGAGTCAGGGACATCAGCAAGGTCCCTGAATTCCCACGTTGCATTGATGGAGCATGACACAGGCCTAGGATCTCCTGCCGTCACGTAACCCTTAAATTAACACAGCAACAGCAAGGCCAAGAGAAAGTAAGAAAAAGAAAATTCTAATTACCAGTTACCGGCCACTCACTAACCTGCTAGCTGTGACGTCATGGTCTAATTTCATTCTCCTTCTCCTTTGCCCTCGTGCCTTCAGCAGCTTCTCCTCCAGCCGCCTTACCTCATTTCCGATCGCCCTCCTCACCGAAGTCTGGTATTCACTTAAGTCTACACTTAAACCTCCAGCAGCGCTCCAACCACAAAGCAGCCCTTCTCAAAATGGCCGCTCCACTATAGCTTGCCTCCTTTCTGTTTGCTCCTGGGCGAATGCTGGTGACCGTGTCAACTTCTCCCAGAATCCTCCTCAGTCACTCCTCAGCAGTGCCCTGTGTTCAATTGATCTAAGCATGGAAACATTCAATACTACAGTCCATTTCAATCCATTTCTTCCACCACTGAGCACCTTCGTCTTTCTTCATCAAAGCCATGACAACGTCACAGGAATTAAATTCCCTCATCCTGCCACATGTATCATTTTAAAATTAAATAGCTGTAAACATCTAAACAGGCTGATAATTTCATCTTTAATTTTCTTCCAAAACTATTAAAGGGTTAGGATCAGTCCATGCAATTGCCTCAGACATTTAACTGGCATTATAAATATTGAAATGTTGCAACACCAACACCAAATTCAAGGTGTCCTCCTCAATTGTGGAATATTTCTGTTGATGAATATTCAACGTCTGGAAAAAAGCCAAGAGGTCTTTCTATCTTCTAGTCATCTTCTTGCAAGAGTACAGCACCGACACCCACATCACATGCATCGTTAGCCACCTTAATTAGCTTTGTGTAATTAAGTTTAGCTAACACTGGGGCAGTGGTTAATCCAGCGTTCAGGCTGTCAAATGCCTTTTGACAGTCCTCCATTGTTAGAAACGAAAATCGCTTCTCAATAATCGCTCTAGACAAATTCAGGAAAACAAAGTTTTATTAACAAGTCAAGTCTGCAGAGTCGGGCACCCTTAAAGAAAAGGCGCGCTGAGGCTTACAAAGTCTCCATTATATATAGGACAAGTCCCTGCTCTCCTTGGCTCCAACAAGCCATGAGGTACACATTCTTAAAAACATCATTATTTTTATCACAAAGTCTGCAACAAAAGGCTCCAGAGCCTCCAAAGTTGTTGTTTTTCTCACCCTGTAGTCTTATCAAAACAGATGTCTCAAGTCGTACTCCCATCCTGGAGTCTTATCAACCAAGGACTCATATTCTGCACAATTTAAACTATTCTTCTTTTGAGTATATAAAATGGTTGTTAGAAAAGAAACAAAGGTTTTGTCTTTTATTATAGATCAGTCTGTGGTCCCGGCACATCTTAAAGTTTAAACCGTAATTACCTCTCACAATTCCACCCTTTTCTTTCTTTAAGATGTGCCTGACCAAGATAAGCCCCCCCTCCCTCAAGGGCTCGGGAAATCCTTGGTCTTTCGCAGCAACATCACTTTAGGTTCCCGCGTCCCATGTTGTGGAACCACCACTGCCTGGAGTCGGGAAATATTTTTCTGAATTAAAAACTGAATACAGGGAGTTAGGCAGGGTAATACGAGAAGAAGAATCATGCCTCCCCCAACCACCAGCAACGCCGTGCGCCACCAGCTACCACCTAGGAGACCATCCCACCATCCGATGCCACTAAGAGGATGCCAAGATTGTACTGGCATATGGGCCAATCTCCGAATTTCATCGGAAATTTTCAAAACCGCTTTACCATTATCGTCAATTTCTAGACAGCAGTTTGTCAGGTTAAATTTCCCGCACACACCCCCCTCCGAGGCCAACAGATAATCCAAGGCAAGTCGGTTTTGATATTTAGCAGCCCTCATCTGATCCTGCTGCTGAGCCAACAACTCTAGGGCCAGGGCAGTCCGGTTAGTAATGACCTCTACGACTGCTTGGAGCCTGATAATTCGATTTAGCATATAGATAGGAGTACGATATCCCCATGATCCGTCCTGTGCCCACGTAGCCGGCCCGTAGTATTCAATAATCCGGGCCGGTGGCCACTCATCCCCCCAATCACCGACTTGGATATTCCTTGGCGACCTACGCAGGGAGTCAAAGAGTTTAACTCCCAAATCATCGCCTTCCTCCCGGGGTAATAGGAAGAATTTAGGTCTTATTAGACCCAGGAAGCATACTCCAGCCCATCCCATGGGCAGTTTGGAATATGCCTGATTACCGCATATCCAAAATAGGCCATCTGGAGCAGGCCCTCCCTGCCTCACAACTTCATCCCACAACTCCTTTACCCCAGGGACGCCCTCATAAGGACCAGGACCACTGCAATTCCAGTATTCGGATTGTTGGCCCCGTGGCAGGGTCTGGACAGGATTATTCCAGCATTGATTCCCCTGACAACCACCGCTCCACACTCTTATCATGCCATCGGAAGGGTCAGCACTTAGATCGTAAGAGGAGGAATCAGAACGTAACCGAATGCAATTTTGATGACCTCGGTGTGCAATGTACCAAGCAATATTCTCAGGCCACCATACTCGCGTAGTTGCATCCAATATATTCTGACAGGGGCTAATCCCTACCTTCACGGTCCCCTTGCCTTCAATACAGAACTGGCCCTCAGGGCTGTTTGTCAGTCTCCACCCCTGGCGTTTTCTGTCGTTGTCATGAGTCCAAGTGGTTTGCAGCAATTCCCCTATGTCTAAGCTTTGACCAGTCCACGGCCATTGTTCCGACATATGCGGCCCCCCACAGACCCAGCAATTGCTAACATTTAAAACAGTGGCAATCCTAGAGGTGAGATCAATAAACAGGTTTTGTGTAACATCAGGGAGTTCAATCTGTCCTTCTACCTCTTCGTATACAGATGGCACTTTAGAGAGCACGACCGTTCCCTGACGGTCTTGCTCTTCCCCCAACCCCCGATCAGGGATCTGTATCTTGGTCTCCTTGACTCTGTCAACCTGCTCCCTGAGCAACACGGAGGATAGGTCCCACCTCCCAGTTTTGCTAATACACACCCAGCGGTCATTTATAGGGCATCCATGGATTTTGCCACCGTATCCTTTATTATATACCTGATAATAGGCTCTCCCATCCTCCCAACATTTATGGCGTGCACTCACATCGTAACACCTATCGTCCACATAGGAATGGGACACAAATGATCCCGAATAAATTCGAATCCCAAGTCTTACTGTAGTTCGACATTTGTCACATCTCCCCTCACCCTCCCCCACATACAAGAGTAAACTGATCAATATCCCCACCAATACAGTCCAAGTAGAGTTCATTATTGCTGTCTTTTCAGTTTTACCAACAACGGCTTGTCCCCTTGCTCGCATGTCCAGGTGCTTTCTTCTTCAGGCGGAACAGGATTTCCCTTTATCCTTGATGCGTGGACCCACCCTTTTTCTTTCATCCGAACAGCTGCTTCAGTTGTTAACAGAACCAGGAACGGTCCTTCCCACCGCGGCTGGAGCTTTTCGGCCTTCCAGGTCTTAACAAGTAACCAATCTCCGGGCTCCACCTTATGCAGGAGGAAGTCGAGCGGCGGAGTCTGAGCCAGGAGACCTTTCCTCCGGAGTTCTGCAAAAGAACGGGATAAGGCCAGTAAATAGGTTCGGATAAATACATCCCCCCCCTTGTAGAGTGGGACATCCATCAACCTTACTCCAATACGGTAATCCGAAGAGCATTTCATAGGGGGAAACCCCGACATCTCGGCGAGGTGCCGTACGTATCCTCATTAGGGCAATGGGCAGGCACTTTGGCCAAGGTAACTTAGTTTCTAACATCAGCTTAGTCAATTGAGTCTTGAGCGTGCCATTCATTCTCTCAACACGACCCGAACTCTGAGGATGCCAGGGTGCGTGGAATTTCCATTGGATACCCAGGATAGTACAGATCAAATGGTGTAGCTTAGAAATAAAATGCGTCCCGCAATCGGAGTCAATAGATTCCATTATGCCATATCTCGAGATTATGTTCTCTAACAACAGTCGGGCCACGGTTGGTGCATCGTCTTTGGCAGTTGGGAAAGCCTCTACCCAGTGAGTGAAATGGTCTACTATTACTAGCAGATATTTCCATCTCTGTACTGGGGGTAATTCCGTAAAGTCAACTTGGATCCTCTGAAATGGCCTAATCGCTAGGGGCTGACCACCAGCTGGCATAGAACGCATGGTTTTCTGATTAATACGCCGGCAAGTGGGGCATCCGACTACCTCTTGTTGGGCTAACGTGTATATCCCCCTGCATACATAGTCTCTCAGGATTGTATCACACATGGCTTGCACCCCCCAGTGGGTCTGATGGTGTAATCGGTGCAGAATACCCCGGGTGATCTGTTTGTTCAGTACTTGTCTCCCATCAGGAACCGTCCACTTCCCGTTAGTATCTAGCCGGGCACCCAATTGATCCATTTTATCAATCTCCCCCTGGGTGAAGACGGGTTGTTTAGCGAGCCCTCCCTCAACGGTATTAACGTTAACAATTGGACGGATTTTTCGACCGCTGCCCGCTTGGCTTCCTCGTCTGCCAGCCGGTTTCCCACCGCTTCCGGTGTCGACCCCTTCCGGTGACCGGGTACATGGACTACTGCAAGTTCCGTAGGTAACGCCAGGGCTTCCAACGTTAGGCTGATCATTTGTTCGTGAACTAATTCCTTTCCCCGGGAAGTTATCAACCCTCGCTCTTTCCAGATTTTCCCGAAAGTATGAACGACTCCGTATGCATACTTTGAGTCAGTATATATAGTCCCCACTTTCCCCTCCAACAACTTCAGGGCCCTCTGGAGGGCATACAACTCACAGGATTGGGCTGACCACTTCCCGGGCAGTCGTCCAGACTCAATCGTCCGTTTCGTTGCACCATCTATAACAGCATAGCCACTGTATCGTACTCCACTGATGCACCGGGAGGACCCGTCGATATACAGTTCCTGTCCCTCACCCAACGGGGCTTCTTGCAGGTCCTCTCGGCTTTTGGTCTGCAAGTCCACAAATTCCACACAATCATGCTCCTGTTCCCCGTCTGCAGGACGTCCGTACAGAAACTGGGCTGGGTTGCAACTGAGATCTTTTGCAAAATTGAGATCGTCTCCGGTCATCAAAATCGTCTCATACTTCAGGATGCGAGAGTCTGTTAACCAGCGGTGAGCCTTTTGAGCCAGTATGGCACTAACCGAATGTGGGGAGTATACTGTGATCCTTCCTCCAAAGGTAAGTTTCCGGGCCTCTTCTACTAACATTGCCGTAGCTGCCACTGCCTGGATACAGGTCGGCCATCCACATGACACAGGGTCTAACATTTTTGACAAAAATGCAACCGGCTGACGTTTCCCTGCCCGCAGCTGAGTGAGCACACCCTGGGCAATTCCGCCGGCGCTATTGACATATAACTGGAACGGTTCCTTCAGGGTGGATAAGCCAATACCGGAGCTCGAATCAGTTTATTTTTAATAATATTAAATCGCTGCTCCTCCTCATCTGACCAGTCCACCTTTTGTCTGGCTCTAACGAGCCATGAGGTTCACATTCTTAAAAACATCATTATTTTTATCACAAAGTCTGCAACAAATGTCTCCAGACCCTCCCCTCCCTGGCTCTAACGAGCCATGAGGTTCACATTCTTAAAAACATCATTATTTTTATCACAAAGTCTGCAACAAAAGGCTCCAGAGTCTCCAAAGTTTGTTGTTTTTCTCGCCCTGTAGTCTTATCAGTCAAAGGCTTTAATCTGAAACAGGTGTCTCAAGTCGTTCCCCCATGCTGGAGTCTTATCAGTCAAGGACTCATCCTTCCCTCCTGTGTCAATGGTTTATCAATCAGGGCCTGTTTGTTTTTACTCTGCTCACAAATTGTCAGCATTCTGCACAATTTAAACTATTCTACTTTTGAGTATATAAAATGTTCTAGAAAAGAAACAAAAGTTTTGTCTTTTATTATAGACCAGTCTGTGGTCCAGGCACATCTTAAAGTTTAAACCGAAATTACCTCTCACATCCATCCACTGAAATTTCCTGCATTTTTTCAACAAGTCATTTAGTGGTGCAACCACACTGCTAAAATTCGATATGAACTTCCCATACAAAGCACTCAATCCCAGGAATGGTAGTGCTTCCTCTTCATCAATATTATGGGCAACCACCCAATAACCTTTGTTTTCACATCCCATGGGGTCCATGTCCAATGAAATGACCCAGTGCGATGGCAGCTTCCATAAGCAAATTCAAAACCTCAATAACAGAAAATGAAAACAAAATGCTGGTTGCATGAGAGCCTGACTTCACCCATTCATGCTGCTTCTATTGTTTAAAAACTCCCAGGGCCTGACAAGCTGGTTACCTTATTTGACTTTGAAGAGACAGCTTGGCCCTTTGGTCTTAAAAGCTCTTTTCAAACACAAACAGGACAAAATATACCTCTTAAAGCCATAGCATCCCCGCCGACGGGAGAGGCCATTTTGGATTTGGTGCTCGACAATGAGCCAGGACAGGTGTCAGATCTCGCGGTGGGAGAGCACTTTGGTGACAGTGATCACAACTGCCTCACATTCAGCATAACCTTGGAGAGGGAAAGGAGCAGTTACCGAGGGAAGATATTTAATTAGGGAAAAGGAAATTATGATGCTATCAGACCGGAGTTGGGAAGTACAGACTGGGAGCAGTTGTTCCTCGGAAAGGACACAGCAGATTTGTGGAGACTATTTAAGGAGCAGCTGTTGTGAGTGATGCACAAATTTGTTCCTCTGAGACAGGTAAGAACGGGTAAGATTAAGGAATCTTGGATGATGAGAACAAAGGAGCTTCTCATTAAAAGGAAGAAGGCAGCTCATATAAGGTGAAGGAAGCAAGGATTAGATTAGATTACTTACAGTGTGGAAACAGGCCCTTCGGCCCAACAAGTCCACAACGCCCTGCCGAAGCGCAACCCACCCATACATTTACCCCTTACCTAACACTACGGGCAATTTAGCATGGCCAATTCACCTTACCTGCACACCTTTGGACTGTGGGAGGAAACCGGAGCACCCAGAGGAAACCCACGCAGACACGGGGAGAACGTGCAAACTCTGCACAGTCAGTCGCCTGAGGCAGGAATTGAACCCGGGTCTCTGGCGCTGTGAGGCAGCAGTGCTAACCACTGTGCCACCGTGCCGCCCACATCTAGCACATCTTTAGAGGATTACAGGTTTGCTAGAAAGGAACCCAGAAATGGACTGAGGAGAGCCAGGAGGGGGCACAAAAAAGGCTTGGCATGAAGGATTAGGGAGAACCCAAAGGCATTTTACTCATACATGAGGAATAAGAGAATGATCAGTGAGAAGGTAGGGCTGATCAGGGATAGTGGAGGAAACTTGTGCGTGGAGTCTGAGCAAACAGGAGAAGCCCTAAATGAGTTTTTTTGCTTCAGTTTTCACCAAGGAAAGGGACCTTGTTGTAAATGAAAACTTTGAGGAGCTGGGATACAGTCTTGACCAGATCAAGATTGATGAAGTTGATGTGCTGGAAATTTTGGAAAACATTAAGATTGATAAGTCCCCAAGACCAGACCAGATTTATCCTAGACTGCTCCGAGAAATGAGAAAGGAGGTTGCTCAGCCACTGGCGAGGATATTTGCCTCCTCACTCTCCACAGGAGTCATATCGGAGGATTGGCAGGAGGCGAATGTTGTTCCTCTTTTCAAGAAGGGTAATAGGGAAATCCCTGGCAATTACAGACCAGTCAGTCTTACGTCTGCGGTCAGCAAAGTTTTGGAAAGCATTCTCAAGGATAGGAATAATGACTATTTGGCAAAGCATAGTGTGATTAAAGGCAGTCAGCATGGCTTTGTGAGGGGCAGGTCATGCCTCACAAATCTTATTGAGTTCTTTGAGGAGGTGTCAAGACAGGTCGATGAGGGTCAAACTGTGGATGTGGTGTATGTGGACTTCAGCAAGGCATTTGATAAGGTTCCCCATGGTAGTCTCATTCATAAAGTCAGGAAGTATGAGATAAAGGGAGATTTGGCTATCTGGATTCAGAATTGGCTGGCTGACAGAAGGCAGAGAGTGGTTATAGATGGAAAGTATTCTGCCTGGAGGTCAGTTTTGAGTGGGGTCCCACAGGGCTCTGTTCTTGGGCCTCTGCTCTTTGTAGTTTTTATAAATGACTTGGATGAGGAGGTTGAGGGCTGGGTTAGTAAATTTGCAGATGTCAAAGGTTGGAGGTGTCGTCGATAGTATAGAGGGCTCCTGCAGGCTGCAGCGCGACACAGACAAGATGCAGAGCTGGGCTGAGAAATGGCAGATGGAATTCAACCTGGATAAATGCAAAGTGATGCATTTTGGAAGTTCGAACTCGAATGCTGAATATAGGATTAAAGACAGGATTCTTGGCAGTGTGGAGGAACAGATGGATCTGGGTGTGCAAGTACATAGATCCCTCAAAGTTACCACCCAATTGCATAGGGTTGTTAAGAAAGCATATGTTGTTCTGGCTTTCATTAACAGGGGAATCGAGTTTAAGAACCATGAGGTTTTGCCACAGCTCTACAAGTCCTTGGTGAGACCACACTTGGAATATTGTGTCCAGTTCTGGTCGCCCTACTATATGAAAGACACAGAGGCTTTGGAGAGGGTGCAAAGAAGGTTTACCAGGATACTGCCTGGACTGGAGAGCTTGCCTTATGAAGAAAGGTTGAATAAGCTTGGACTTTTCTCTCTGGAGAGGAGGAGGAAGAGGAGACCTGATCAAGGTGTACAAGATAATGAGCGGAATAGATAGAGTCAATAGCCAGAGACTTTTCCCCAGGGCAGGATTGACTGGTACGAGGAGTCATAGTTTGAAGATATTAGGAGGAAGGTATAAAGGAGACGTCAGAGGTAGGTTCTTTACACAGAGAGTTGTGAGTGCATGGAATGCGTTGCCAGCTGTGGTGGTGGAAGCAGAGTCATTGGGGACATTTAAGCGACTGCTGGACATGCACATGGATAGCAGTGTGTTGAGGGGTACGTAGGTTAAGTTATTATATTTTACATTAGGATTAAACCTCAGCACAACATTGTGGGCCAAAGGGCCTGTTCTGAACTGTACTTTTCTATGTTCTATATTGTCACTGGGCCTGTGTTGCCTTCCATCTTGATCCAAATTAGTGTGAACAATCAGTGCAGAAAATGGCTGCCACCACATCTGGAGTGGGTGTCTAAATGTATTTTCACTGAGGTTGGGTGTCCACTTTCATGTAATGTGAGGCTCCTCCGAGAGTGATAGCATTAAACATACAGAAAAGATGGGGAGAATCTGTGATCACACAATGCTGTATGTGGATCTCCCACATTGATCTATTGTGTCGACCAAAAGCCCCAAGAACTCTTACCCACTTCCGTCAACATTATCAATCGACCGTACTAATGGCTGTGAGTACAAGTAATGTTTCATAGTCTGGAAACTTTTACTCCAGTTGCTAAATTAGCAATCATCTTCCAGGAATCGACTATATGCACAAGATTAGAGTGGTGCTGGAAAAGCATAGCAGTTCAGGCAGTATCCAAGGAGCAGGAAAATCGACATTTCAGGCAAAAGTCCTTCCTGCTCCTCAGATGCTGCCTGACCTGCTGTGCTTTTCCAGCACCACTCTAATCTTGACTCTGATCTCCAGCATCTGTGGTCCTCACTTTTGCCTATATGCACAAGATGTAGGAGCTGCTTACTTCAATCCCTGGACCATGTCCGATATAGGACACTATGTTCCTTAGGTTCTGTGGGGAATGGGAGGAAGGAATGAGGCCCTCATTACTGCTTCCACGTGTACAATCTGATAGTGTGTGCACCAGTTGGCATGAACAGCAAGCATCTGATTCAGGAAAGCAAGGTGCAATGTCAATATGGGCTGGCTTCCTTTCTGGGGGCCTCCATGTCTCAGTGTTATGAGGACACTGTTCAAATGTGATGTGTCTGTGTGTGTCTGTGACTGCTGAATGATCACTTTAATGAGGAGCTGCTTTGTTTCTGATATTGACCATGCAGAGAGGCTCACTGGGCCAGTTCCCCCATGGATCCAAACACAGAAGCTGTGGCTTCCTGTCCCTGTGCCCACAGCACTCGGAGCTGCTGTATGAATGGATGAAGGAGTGCAACAGGAAGCGCTCGAGCCAATGTCAGCCACCAACGGAGGGAGATTCCCACTGCTTACTGTGGAGCTCCCAGCTATTGGGGCAAAGATCTGTCCAGAAATGTCTGCAATCCAACATCTTCTTCCACTGGGGGGCACTGATGACAGGCAATTGCGCCTTGACATCAGGTGCCCAGGTAGGTCATGCCTGGAGTTGTGGACCATTATGACTGACACAAAGATCCCTGCCTCAGACAACTGGAGAATGCACAAGGTTATGAATGGATGATGAGAACCTGTTAGAACCACAGCATTGTGCTGAGGAAGAGTAATGAGGGTATTCTTCAGTTGGAAACAGCACCTGCAGCATCCCACAGTGCAGTTGTTTCAGCCACAATACCACAGGAAGGATTCGTTTATGAGAGCATTCAATGGAATTGAGCTGAGTGATGGCTATGTTCACTGACTGTAATTGCATCAATGCTGCTGAGGCCAGTATCCCCTGTATTTTCTGTATCCCTTGCCATTGCCTCTAATTCAAGCTGCTTCATTTGGAGTTGAATTTTATCCATTTCCAATAATTCTGAATGCCTTCCTGGCAATTGTAAATGTTGAGCTATTGGCCACAATTATCTCCCCTTTCATCAGAGACACAGGCACTCCCAACATCAGCTTGCTCATCAGGTTCTGAAAGTGTTGCCTTGCTCACTTTCTGTAAAACACTGGAAGTGACTTCCTGTGTGATTCCTTGTATGATCCCAACCACAAATGCAACTTAATCGTTTGACCTTTTAAAAATACATGGTTAATGACAGTTAATCAAAGTTAATTATACAAGAAGATGAAAGCCTTTACAATGTCTGTTGCTCCCTGATTTGATCGCTACAAAGTTTCATGCTAATATAGGTGCTGAGGAAAGAGTAGCTATCATTCAGACAGGGTTAGAACATCATGTGTTGTTAAGAATGGTTAGCATGTGTACCTTCATTCTTGCAGTTCCCTCCATTTAAATAAAGGGCTGCTTTTTAATTATTCTTGCAGAAGTTAACAAGTTCGCTTCTTCCCACAAAACTCCATCTTCCAATCTCGTGTCCACACACTTAATCTATCTCCGTTCCTCGCAGACTCCTTATGGTCTCTTCAAACTTATGCCAACACCCACTTTTGGCCATCTGTAAATTTCAATTCCTTCATCAAAGTTATCAATAGTCTAAGGCTCTCGCCCTGAGCCTGTGGCACTCCACTTACTAGCTTGAAAATGACCTATTCATGGCCAATCATGCTGGCTTGCTTTGCCTTTCTAATCATCGTATGCCACACTGGTTCCCTCCATCACACCTAACCTAGGACATTACAACGCCATCATCTTCAGCATTAGCTCAGCTCCCAGTGATTTAATTAACTTATCACGGTGCACTGCCATTATCTGTTACTGGAGCCGTGTAACATGATCCCGGGAATGCATTGCAACACTAAGTGAACCACATAACTGCCAGAATAACGTTCATAATCTCTGATTCGAAAATCAGCCTTAGCTGCCATTGAGTTTTTTTTAAAAAACTGTTTAGCTGTCGTTTATCTTCTGCCACCCATCACCCCAACCCCATTCCAGCGTCTCCCTTCACCCAGACTGCGAGAGTCTGCAGTAAATGGCCTTTCCTCGGGGATTGTCCCAGCGGCTCTGTATTGGCCAATCAGGACCTCAGATGGTTTGCTGAAGGCTTGGTGAAGCTGACAACTTCCAGGACAGGGAGACTCCCAGTGACAGGGGCTGAGATCTGAGTGAACGCTCTGGAGGGGAGTCTTGTATGTCTTTATTCACTGTCCATAGCGCCAGCACCTTTAACCTGCACAGACCTAATACAGATGCAGTGTCCGCTTCACAAAAGGCCTTCATCATCCCCCTGTTTAATTCTCCATCCACTCACACTCCAGCCTCTCACCCTCACTTTCATTGACTGTTCAAGGCAAACTCAGTAAAATATTATATAAATAAACTATTTATAGCATGGAAATAAATAATTCTGCCTGTACCTGGGTCAATGAGGGGAGAGTGAGTTTAAAGTCAGTGAAATTAATATTACGTCGATGGGTGGGGGTGTGGAACGGTCGGTAACTTCAATTTGTCCAGTAACCGGAGAGCTTTGGATGAGGAAGCCAACAATGAAGGAGCAGCAGGGAATTTCTGATGCAGCGATAGGCTTTCGGAACGCATTGAGCGTGCTAGCCAAGAGAATAGGGCAGCTTGCCGAAAGAATATGAAGAATGCTGAAAGTGTTTTTCATTGAAGAAAATATAATAATGTGTTCCTTTAAAAAGCTGAATGACGGAGGCGGCAGGATGAGTTTAACAAAAAAGAAATCTTTGGCTCTTAGAGCTAAGGCTATGAAATTAGGCTCAATGGAATACTGTGTGTCAATTCATAATGGTCTCTGACACCTTTCCTCCATTGAAAGGTTGCTCATAAGTTTCGTTTCCTCGCTTTAGTTTCTACGTAGGGGGGGGAAATGACTTCACGCAGTTATCACGGGATTAATATATTAGGTTGTAAAACAATGTAGCTAGACACTCACATTGATTATCCCAAGTTAGAAGCCAATTTGAAGCTGAGAAAGGAATTCAAAAGGATTTCCATCTGATTAGTATTATGAGGTAAACACCATTGGAATCTCTTCAGTGTCAATATGGATATGTAGACTATTGATGAACGAGTTTGTTTTCTGAAATAACGCTTGGATTATTTGTTAATGTGGGAAGGTGTGATGCTAACGAAGACGAGTAATTGTTAGAAAGCGTTAGTTGCATCGAGTAATATTTGAAATTAGAATTAAATAAGCTTCCAATTTGACTTCAGTAATACACTAGATTAAATTTAGGTTTGATGTTTGTATTCTGTTAATGCACTCAAATTGTTTTGAGAAGGAAATGTTGCTTTATGCTCAGTGATTTTCGAGAAAGGATTTACTTATAAATCATGGAGAGTTCACAGCGTGAACTGGGACAGTTGCGAGTGAATGTAACATGGAATCGGGGCAGTCCAGTTTAAAGTGAACATGAGAAAGACTGACACTTGTTGAAATTGGGAATGAGTGTGGGGGAGATGAAAACTCACATAAACTGGGGAGAAAAGCAGCTGCTTTAGTTTGACTTGAGAAGCAAGTGCGGAAAACCATGACCTGTGCGAGGGGTAAGAATGTCAGTAACGATTGAAGACTGAGAGAATCGCCGCTAATATGCGTAAAGTACAGAGGAAATAGGGTGGGTCCCATATTTCGAAGTTTATATCGAAGTATTTGCTAATATTGCTCTCTCCGCTTCACTTTATTTGTAGGCGAGATGCAACAGTAAGTAGTTTATTAAAATAGCCCTCACTAAGTAGATGTTAATCTTACTCAGTACAATTGACAATGGAAAATTGCTGGCAGGGATGGAATTGAAGTTTTGTTTCCGTTTGTTTGAGGAATTCGAGACTGAACACCATTGAGTTCACAAATTTGGAACTCCTAAAGTTGACTTGCAGGATGTCTGAGCAATCTGACAATGTAGACATGATTTAGAGATGCCGGTGTCGGACTGGGGTGTACAAAGTTAATCACACAACACCAGGTTATAGTCCAACAGGTTTAATTGGAAGCACACTAGCTTTCGGAGCGACGCTCCTTCATCAGGTGATTGTGGAGGGCTCGATCGTAACACAGAATTTATAGCAAAAATTTACAGTGTGATGTAACTGAAATTATACATTGAAAAATTGATTGTCTGTTGAGTCTTTCATCTGTTAGAATACAGTGATAGTTTCACTTTCGTGTGTAAATCACAAAACCCTTTTTTTAAAAGTTGCATCCTCGGGTTAGCTGTTAACAATGGTGATAGCTAGACAATATGTTAAAGGTGTTAGCCCCCTGTGTTCTCTGTCTATGACCTGATGTTTAGATTGATTCTAATCTAAAAAGTGAGACAACAGAGTTTTACATAAATTCATGCAGTTTTTGAGCAAAGTGCAATGTAACTCTGCAAGTACAAATTCACCCCACAAAATATATGTGTGCATGTGTGTTGAAAGCTAGTGTGCTTCCAATTAAACCTGTTGGACTATAACCTGGTGTTGTGTGATTTTTAACTTTGAAAATGTAGATATAGTGTATTATTATTCCGATGGAATGAGTTAGCATGGTACATTTTGGGGGAAAAAATGGAGCTGAAGACCTATTTGGGAACAACGGAGATTTCAACTCTGACAAAGGGAACTGGTGTAGTCGATAATGAAAGTTGCTCATTTAGCTGAAAGTCAATCAAACTTGTAAAGGCGCACTAATGTTTTCCTCCTGTATCCACCCAATGTTGCCCGTAGTACCAAAGGACTGTTCCGAAATGTATGTAATTACAACATGAGAAAGAATGAAATTCTACTGAGAATTGCAATCCAAGCAAGGAAGAAACTGTCACTTAAAATTATTACAGATTATGCTGTCGAATTGAGGAAAATCTCTCGCAGCAATGGAGATGGCAGAATCGTAAAAAAAATCAACCTTAGACGTTTGTAGGGATCCAAAGGAGTGTGCTGACGAGAAATTACATAACCATGAGCGTAGATTAAGGCTGTCTCCTGTGGGTTTGTGTCATTTTCCCACCAGGTTTGAGAAACGGTATCACCAGCACACAGAAATTGTCTGTTTGAAACCAGCTGCATTTATTTTTAGTATCCAAATATAGATACAATTGTTGAAGAATTAGTGAAATGTTTTAAGAAGTGTTTCAAAATGAGTAATGACTCAGTCAGTGTCCCTTTCCTTCTGTGGTTAAGCGGAAGTTTTTATTTGTGGGGGTGGCACAGTGGTTAGCACAGCTGCCTCACAGCGCCAGAGACCCGGGTTCAATTCCCACCTCAGGCGACTGACTGTGTGGAGTTTGTACATTCTCCCCGGGTCTGCGTGGGTTTCCTCCGGGTGCTCCGGTTTCCTCCCACCAGCCCAAGAGCAGGTTCGGTGAACACTGGCCATGCGTAACGTTCGGTGTAGGGGAATGGGTCTGGGTGGGTTACAGGTCGGTGTGGGCTGAAGGGTCTGTTTCCACACTGTAAGTAATCTAATCTAAAAGCCTAGGATGCAATCATTGATTTCTTTGAAGTGGAAAGGAAAGAGTATTTGGTCAATAGCTAAAGCAATTGGATAAATGTTAGATCTATCCTCAATATTACTAGTGTCAAAACTATTAAGGTTTTGAGAAGTTGGTCACCAGAGGTGCTGGTGTTAAATCAGGATCCACTGCTTGAACGGAGTCCAACACGACCTAATGCCATTTTATCTCCCAGTATTGAATGTCACTGATGAAAGAAGTATATAGATTGTGGAAAAGGTCTTTGTAGAACCATTTGCTCCATATTTCTCTTTGTCACGCGCTAAACAATTTCCTCTGCTGCCCTCTCTGCTTGGAAGCTGCAAGGAAAGTTTGTTCAGTAAGGGCTGTTGGCAACTGAGCATTAACACACTACACAGTAGACAGAGTGCAAGAATCAAATTTGATGGCTGGGAAATGAAACATACCCCTAAGAATTGAACCGGAATAAAGCACGAAGAGAAATTTCATTCATGTGATATCTTGTTATACCTCACAGGATAATCTTTCAGTGATTTATTTGTAAATGCAGTCACTGTTACTATGTGTAGAAATCTAATTCTAATCCTTCCCTTCCCCTCACAACATCCCTCCAACTCCTGACTTCCCCAGACACCCCCAGAAACTGTCTCAACAGCCCCACAATCCCACTCTATCAAATCCTGAGTAGATTTTCCTGGTCCTGCAATCTTCAACAAATATTTCCCCATCTCTCCCTCCATAGTCTTTCCTTACTTTACTGTTGTCCTTGTCAATCAAGGTGGTGGGGGTAGCAGGTTTGGAAGCTACTGTCAGAGGAATCTGGCAAATTATGATAGAGTATTTATTTGTGGTGACTGTTGTTACTCCTGTGTATCAGTGGTAGAGCCACTGATTGTTTAAGATGGTAAATGGGTCACAATCAAAGGTATTGCTTTATCTTTGATGGTGTTCAGCTTTTTGAGTGTTGTTGGAGTTGCCCTCATCCAGGCTGGAAGGAATTATCCAATCACATTCCTAACTTGTGCCTTGTAGATGGTGGACAGGCTTTGGGAATCAAAAGATAATCTCAACCTCTGACTTTATCATGTGAATCAGAGTCTTCATGTGGTTGATGAACTCAGGGCATAGAGTCATAGAGTTATACAGCACAGACCCTTCCATCTAAACAGTCCATGCTGAACATAATCCCAAACTAAACTAGTCCCACCTACCTGCTCCTGGCCCATATCCCTCCAAACCTTTCCTAGTCATGTACTTATCCAAATGTCTTTTAAACATTGTAACCGTGCCTGCATCCACCACTTCCTCAGGAAGTTCATGCCATACGCAAAGCATCCTCTCTGTAAAACATTTGCCTGTGGTGTCTTTTTTAAATATCTCTCTTCTCATGTGCCCCCTAGTCTTGAAATTTCCTATCCTAGGGAACTGACACCTACCATTAACCCTACCTATACCACTCATGACCACCTCCTACGCTGTCAGTTTCCGATCGATGATAACCATCAGGAATTTTATAATGGGGATTACCCTTACTGATAATGTTAAGTTGATATCTAGGGCTGATAGCTCGATTCTCTCTTGTGGAAGATGATCATTGTTTGGTAAAAGTATTATTTTCCCTCTATTTGATGAATAGGTGTTGCTGAATTTGGGAATTACTGTTTAGTTGTGTAACACATTGCAAATGTAACTGAACACTGTGTAATCATCAGGGAGTGTCTCCACTTCTGACCTTTTGATGGAAAGAAGTTCATAGATGAATCCGCTGTAGATTCATCTATGAAGTCCAGGACACTTCCTTGAGATCCTGCAGCAATCTCACAACTTAAAATTCAAATTCTCAACAAAATTCAATGCTTCACATGGGGAGAAATTCAGATAATGACCTATATGTTCTGAAGGTGATTTATTTGATGAATAATAAGCAAAAGGCATTTTAAAAACCTGTGCTGATGTTCAACAGTGTACACTGTGTTATAAATAACGAGCACAAAATCTGAAATGGCTTTCATTTAAATCATCCACATTTGAGAAAAATCAATGAAATTGAATTTGTTGGAAGATATTAAGCAGGTTTGTTATAAGGATCTATTAGATTTCTCACTTTGCCTATCACTGTAGGATTATCTCAGTGAAGGTAGAAAAGGAAACAATTAAACCTCATCAGTTTGACTTGACATTGTGAAATTTTCTGATTCTGATGTGTGGTAAAATCTTTAAAGTTTTACTGATATTTTTATCAGGATAAATGTGTTGTAACATCATAGAGTCCTGGAGTTTTACAGCAAAAAAAAAAGAGGCCATTTGGCTCATCATGTCTATGTTGGTCATTGAACAACTATCTCTTTTAATTCCATTTTCTGGCACATTGCCTGTAGCCTCTCAGGCTGCTTCATAAATGTCTCAAGTTTCCAGTTTGACCATCCTCGCAATGAAGGAAGTTTTTCTCAAGTCCCTTCTAGAACTCTGGCTCCTTACCTTCAAACTATGACCCCTGGTTATTGACCCCAAACTAAGAAGAAAGATTTCTCTTTATCAATACTCTGTTCCCCTTCTAACATTTTACACTTCAGTCAGATCCCCTCTCAGCCTTCCATGCCCTAAGGAAAACAATGCCAGCCTATCTAGTTTCTCTTTGTAACAGAATTCCTCCAGCCCAGGCAACATCTTGGGGAATCTTCACTGCACTTTCTCTAATGCAATCACACATGAATTAAGTTAGGAGAAAGTGAGGACTACAGATGCTGGAGAGTCAGAGTAAAAAAAACAAAGCAGGTCAGGCAGCACCCGAGGAGCAGGAGAGTCGATGTTTTGGGCATAAACCCTTCATCAGCAAGGTTAGGCTAATTTTAAACTCAATTTTTTGCTAATATTAATTAATGTCATAAAAGTTTTTTTTGTTTAAATATCAGTGAAACAGACTCCTATTTATTTTCCAAATCTGCTTTAATGTTAAGTATCGATCCAGGGCATAGACATTATTAACAATGCCGATTGTGTCAGTTATAGTACACGGTGATTAAATACAACCTATTCATTCTTAATTCAAGTACATAGGAACACAGCCATGCCATTCAGCCACTCAAGCCTGTTCCACCATTCAATCAGATAATGGCTGATTTATGGCCTAATTCCATTAACCTGCCTTTGGCTCATATCCCTTATTACATTTGCTTAACAAAAATCTATCCATATCAGATTTAAAATTAACAATTGATCCAGCATTCACTGCCCTTTACAGGAGAGAGTTCAAAATATCCACCACCCTTTCTGTGTATAACTGCTTCCTAACATCTTGGAACAGTCTGGACCTAATTCTTAGACTAGGCCTCTACTTCAAGAATCCCCAAACCAGTGGAAATAGTTTATCATATCTACCATGTCTTTTCCTGTTAATACAGGGCTAATTTGTAGAATTTCTCTTCATAACTTAACTGAAGGACAGGTATCATTCTTATGAAACTCCCTCCAACTTCAATATATCTTTCCAAAAATATAACCTATTTTCTAGCTTAAATCTGACCGATGTTTGCAGGTGATGTAAGCATTCACAGAGAGTGATATTGAAGAAGTCAGGATTTATTTTGGCCAGGGATATGATATATAAAATATAAATATCAATCTATTGCACAAACACCAACCCAGACATTGTACTCTACTGTGCACCTGTACTTACATTCAATACATCATTATTCTTTTATTTAGTTGTCAGTGATTTAATTTTGTCTTTGAGGGAAAGCCTGATCTACTCACAAACACATCAGCCAGAATTAAAGACACAAGTATGAACTGAGCCATGTTTTTTGCATAAAATGTCAGCTATCACATGACACCATGTTACAAGCCAAAAGGTTTATTTGAAATCACAAGAATTTGGAGTGCTGCTCCTCCTTGGATGATGGACCTGAGGAGGAAGCAGCACTTCAAAAGCTTATGATTTGAAATAAACATGTTGGACTATACCCTGGTGTTGTGCGGTTTCTGAATTTGTCTACTCCAGCCCAAAACTGGCACCTCCACATCATGTTTTTATAGATATGACAATTCATTTTGTAAACAAACTGGATGGGGTAGAGACAGTACTTCAGTTGATACCAGATGAATTTTGAAGAGAATTTTTATTTTCTTGCAGTGACACACAGGAAGATTTGTTGAAAGTGAAGCTTGATTGGCTTCAATGTCACTTCACGTGGACTCCACAGAAAGAAAATATCGACTTGGGTGATATGAAGCAAAGATTAGAAGATTCAATACAGGCTGGTGTAAAATATCAAGCCAGGTCTTACAACCATCTCGCCTTTATAAACTGTCTGCAAGGAAACTGTGAAGAGGCAATTCAGAATTTAAAGGAAGCTGAAAGGATTCTGAGAGAGAGACATGAAGATGAATTTGAGAAAAGGATCTTGGTCACCTATGGAAACTATGTCTGGGTTTATTATCACATGGACCGACTGGAGGAGGCTCAGTCCCACCTCGACAAGCTGGAGACGGTCTGTAAACTATTTCCTGAAGCCTCTCGGTTTACAGCAATGATACCTGAGGTTTACGGGGAGAAGGGCTGGTCACTGTTGACTACAGCTGCTCAATATTATGGAGAGGCAAAGGAATGTTTTACAAAGGCCCTGGAGGAAGATCCTGACAACATTGAGTGGAATGTTGGCTATGCTACTGTACTGTCCCGTCTGGAAGGATTTTCTGGGACCCCAGAGAGCTGGAGGCCCATGGAATCAGTGACGTGGTTTAGACGTGTGCTGGAGTTGGATCCTGATGATTCTGTATCCATGGTGCTGTTGGCTCTCAAACTACAACAAAGCCGGAGAAACAATGAAGCACTCGCTTTAGTTGAACGAGCATTGGAGAAGTCCCCTGATCTCCTTTATGTGCTTCGATACGCAGCACAATTTTACAAAAATTGCAACAATGTGGAAAAGGCTGTGGAGCTGTTGAAGAGAGGATTAGAAATTAGCCCACACTCCACCTTCATACATCATAAAATAGGTCAATGCTACAGAATCAAATTGTATCGAGTGATCAAGTCTCTGGGCAGTAAAGATCCTCGCAATCCGGCATTTCAGCAGAAAGCTGAGCTGATTAATAAATGCAAGTACCATTTTGAAAAGTCTTTTGAGAAACGAATGCTGACATCTATTAAGGGCCACCTTGATTTTGCTGAAATTTGCTTATTAAATGAAGAATATGACAAAGCACAGGAAATCTACAGCCACCTCCTGACACTGGAAGGAATTCGTCCAGAGAATAAGCAAGCGATATGTTTAGCAGTCGGGTTATTTGAGCTAAATCACAAGAATTCAGAATCAAACGCCATTCGACATTTTCTGGTGGGAATGAAAGTCAATTATGCCTCAGTGGAACAGAAAAGATGCCGTGAAAACCTGGAGATGATAGCAGCAAGACGACTTCGCAGGAATCCAGGAGACAGTGAGGCCCTTGGAGTTCGGGGATTCCTAAACCAGCTGGATGGGGAGAAGAGTAAAGCGATTGAATGCTTTGAAAAAGCTTTAGAATTTGATCCTGATAATGACGAATATCTCAGTGCTCTTTGTGAATTACGCCTTTCCATCGAGGTCAAAAGCAACCTTCCCAACAAAAACTAAACAACTTTGTGAAATGCATTGACTCCCCAATCTATAAACACATTCAATTGGGGTTCATTTCTTTTATATACCAGAGGAAGCTTCTTCAAAGTAAGCATTTTATATCTGTTTCATTTTCCAAAAAGCCCTGGACCACACGCAGAACTAACGAAATCGCAATAATTTCCATAAAATTAGAGATTCTGCTGAGCGTGAATAAGCATAAAATAATATCAGACATGGGGAAATTAGTGTTAACTGAATGATAAAGATCCTGTCTTTAATTGTGGACTAAAATGAAAAATAGAACTACTTCAAAACTAAGGATTGCTGGAGGATTGCTGCATGCTTTGAAGGCAAGTAACCTGTAACTCATTGTAAATAAGGATTATGCAGCTGCAACAGTTGAAGTGCAGTTTGCAGATGAGCTGGAAACAAAGGAGGTGTGTACACAAATGGAGCTTAGGCTGGCAGCAAGTAGCTGATTGGTTTGTGGACTAGTGATAAAGGCCTTCTGCCTGCCAACAGCAATGTGATTGGTTCTCAGGTAGCTGAATAGCTTGAAACTATGAACAAGAACGTGAGAAGATATATTAGCCAAGCCATAACAATGCAGTTACACCCCTGGCATCTACCCAACAATGTAAAACATTATCCAGATCTACCCTGCAAACAAAAAAAATGTACAAGTCCAACCACCACCCCATCTGTCTACTCTTCATTGTCAATAAGGTATCACCAACATTGCTGTCAAGCATTACAAGTTTCACAATAAGCTGCTCACTGATGCTCATTCTGCATTCTGCCAGGGTCACTCAGCTCCTGATGTCATTACAGCCTTGGTCCACACATGGACAAAAGAGCTGAATTCCAAATGTGGGCATCGATGCAGGAGATCCTCAGGGAAACGTCTGAGGCCCAAACTTCTACAGCTGCTTCATCGATGACCTTTCCTCCATCACAATGTCAGAAGTGGGGATGTTCTTGATGGCTGCACAATTTGCAACACAATTCCCAATTCCTGAAATACAGAAAACAGTCCATGTCCATACACAGCAACACCTGGGCAATATCCATGATAAGTGGCAAGTAACGTTAGTGCCATCCAAGGCCCAAACCCCAAGAAGAGAGAATCTAACGATCACCTCTTAATAGTCAATGGTATTACCATCACTGAATCTCCGACTGTCAGCAGCCATGATGTTGACCAGAATCTGACCTGGACCAAAGTAAAGATCACATCTTTTTATCTTCCTTTATTTTGGATTCTGCGCTGAAACACAGAAAAAAACTGACTTTAAACTAGAACTGTGAAAAGAGTAGCTGCCCTATTAAAACAAGTTACTGGAGCCCAGTGTGAGTTGTGTTTCCGGGGTTGTTTTCTTCAAGCAGTGGGGGAAGATATTTGAGTCTCAGCAACACCAAACTTTGCTCTGAGAGAGACTACTGATTGGTTTTTTGATAAGGACCAATTGTGGAAGTCACTAGTCATTGCCATGACAACAACTCTCTGATTTGCTCCAGGGCAAGTGATCAGCTTGTGTGTGAACAATCCAGGGGCAGAAGATCTGCAGACTGCAAAAGACAGCATCTCTCCTTTCCTCCATTGCAGTGAAGAATTAAACCTTAACAATAGCTATTCTCTCCCAGCAATTGTTGTTTCTAAGTGGGGACTGAGAAAGTGAACAATGAATTTGTCAGCCGCGCCTTCTCCCCTCCAGCATAGAATTGAAAGCACTTGGATATGAAGATCAGAGTTCAGAAAGTTTTGGAAGAAATGAAAGAGACACCTCAGCGAATCATGTGGACTGGTGCTATTGAACCATCCTTCTGAATATTTTCTCCTTCACTCATAACATTCATGTTTGCTTGTTTGTTTGTCTGTGCCTATCTGCATGTGTATGTGATTAGGTTAGGGCTTCAGCTAATACAGCTCTATATCGATAATTCATATTTGCATTTGCCTGTAGTTGGAATTGTTTTATTTGTAATAAATAGTGATTCTCGTTAAGTACAGAAGCCTGACCGGTGTTTTCTGTCAACCTGAGTCCATCTGATCACCTCCATCTCCCCAAACTACAAGATAGACTGAAGAGTATGGATGGGTGCAGCTCCAACAACACTAAAGAAGCTTGACACCATCCAAGAGAAAGCATGTATGGCACCCCAAAAACCACTTTCAACAGTCATCACTACCAGTGCTTAGTGTAGCAGTGTATACCATCTACAAGGTGCACTGTTGGAATTCATTGGGGTTTCTTCTATAGCACCTTCAAAACCTGCAAAGTCTACAGCCTAGAAGGACAAAGGGAGCAAGTGTGAGAGAGCATCAGCAATTGCATGTTCCTCTCTGAGTCACACACCATCCTGGTTTCGAACGATATCAATGGTCCTTCTCTGTCACTGGGTTAAAATCCTGGAACTCCCTTTATAACAGCACTGTGGTTATTTCTATATCCAAAGCACTGCAGGCATTCAAGAAAGCAGCTCACCACCATATTTCCCACAGTAATTAGGGATTAACAATAAAGGTCTAGCCTGCAATGCATGTACCGTGAATGAATGAAGAAAATTTTCGATATTGCGATAAAGTGAGACATGTTGCTGACAATTTTTTATCTTACACTTATCAGGACAAACACAAAAGTCAAGTTTTAAACAATCACAATAATTCATACTACGAGAGAAAAAGAGTGTTGATTTGTCAGTAAGTCGGAATGAGCTGTACCCTTTTGCTATTTCTGATTAAATTGAGCCAAGCACTAGCAATCTCTATAGAAGTCCACACCAGAAGGCAGTTCTCTTAATCAAACCACATCAACATGCACCTATTAATGTCCGTTTTGCCTCTAGGAGGTATCTTTGCCAATTGAAAACGCTTATGTTATCCCTTGTAACATCAGAAACTAGGAAGTGAGTAACATGGAAAGATCCAAGAGATGTGTCTTACAGCTTTCCTCATCCAAACAAATATACAATCACAGGTACTTTAGGGCTAATATTAAACTATTTGATAACATAGTGTGCAGCACAATTCCATCAGCATGTCATGCTTCAAGTGACCAGAGTTAAGAAGCTGTGCATCTATACTCTTAGATCACATGCATTGATGATATCCTGAGCAAATCTTTTTAAGATATGCTGACATACTAACTGTGAGATATAATACTATGCTTGCCTTAATAAGACTTCTACAGGAAATAAGGATACTGGTACATACATTAATTAGGCATAGTGGATAATAAACCCAGAGAGTTAATTATTAAGATTTTACATGGCATCTTAGCTCATATTAGGGGAGACAAAGACTACCTTAAGTGCCCCATTACCTTAGTAACAAAGGCATAAAATTTAATGAAATAATAGATCAATGAACGGATATTCTGTCATAATTTTAAACATCTTTGTCAACCTTCTAGTTAATAACTGGGGCAGTTTTGGTTCACCTGCAGCGATAACTGTACTTGAATAATCCGCAGATTATCTTTTTGTATCTGATACATTTTACAGCCTGAGGGCAGTCATACAAACTAAGTGCCTGTGCACTGCCACCACAGTTCCTTTCCCATTGTTGACCAGCTTGGTGTTGGTTACATGTCTGTCAGTATACGTGCTCCTTCAACATCCCTCTGTGAAACAACTGTTCTGATTGAAAGGGAGATCTGAACCGGAATGCTGCTCAGGCCATTACAAACTCTGAATCCAGGAGTATAGAGTGTCTGATATGAACCTACTGTCCTATCATGTACAGTGTTTGATACAATTCTACTCCAAACCCCAATCACTGACCTGAACTCTGTTTCTCTCCAGAGCTACTTACTGACCGACTCAGTCTTTCCACTTCCCTTTTTGCGTTCTTATTTCAGATTTCCAGAACCTGAGTTCGGAATTTTAAAGACTTGCTGATTGCTTTAGAATACTTCTTGAATCTCTGAGTCAATTTGTTTTGCAATAAGTTCCTTAAATGTTCCTCTTCCAAGTTCAACTCCAAATAATTTACATGCCCAGTGAGACCTCTAATGGAGAAGTACATGCACTGCGTTTTCAACCCAGTGTGAAACAAATACTAAATGCTTATTTTTCAAAAATAAAAACCGAAAGGTTTGTGGTGGTTGAAGTAATACAGGATCTTGGAGTTTGTCCTACTGTTTTTCTTCTTTATTTAGCCTGGCAACCAAAATAGTTGCAAAAGACGACCAGGGACTTTTAATAATCTGAATGCTGAGAATTTGACCGGGTTTGCTTCATTCACTTGGATGTTATGGTTTACCAGGCAAAAGTGAGGACTGCAGATGCTGGAGATTAGAGTCAAGATTAGAGTGGTACTAGATAAGCACAGCAGGTCAGGCTGCATCCGAGGAGCAGGAAAATCAATGTTTTGAGCTGGAGCCCTTCATCAGGAATGTTATGGTTTATCATCCATTACGACGAACTTCCAAAGACTTGGTGGAACAGTCTCAGCTATTCCAGAAAAGCACTGGAAAGCGTGGACCGGTATATTCTCATAGAACGGCAATCTCCAAAATCCTGCCTCAGTTCTTGATGATGGGAATACGCACAAAAACGAATCAGCAGCTGTCTCTTTTTAAGCTGCGCTCAGTTTGCTGGATGGATGATTTGTAATACTGAGTGTACCAACAGCATGGGTTCAATTCCTACACCAGCTGAGGTTACCATGAAAGATTCTCAACCTCTCCCCAGGTGTAGTAGCCCTCAGGTTAAATGGTAGGAGTAACCAATTGTCCAGCAGGACTTTATCTTGGGGTCTGATAAAACTCAGGCCATTTTTCTGTCACACTACATTGCAGGGCCCAGATTGCCTCCAATTCCTGGACAATACACAGTGATGGGAAATAGAGACCATTCTCAGTTTAACCTGGGTGACAATAGAAATGTATTTGGAATTAAATTGTCAAGAACACAAGTCTCAGCAATGAAAACAAAGTTTGTGGATATCAAATCAAACTTTAATGAAAAATTATTCCTTCATAATACAGAAAACTTTGTTTTAATTGTTACCTTGATGAGCCAGCGCTCTCAATAAGGTGGCAAACTTTTATAGATGAAATACTGGAAGTTTATTGAATTCTTGGCAATCTCAGTTGGGGATGCAAGTGAGATGCTCTCTCCCGGTAAGCCTTATTTAAATCAAAAGTTGCATTATTATTTAAGTGATTCATATTACAAACAAAAGTACAACAGTGAGGTACATATCACCAGCATTACGTTTCTGTTACTTAGTTTGTGTTTTTATATTGATTATGTGGACCTCTCTATCAGCCGGAATATTGATTAATCAGCACAATCATGGACCCATAGTTTGCTGTATAACAGATAGTCACACGCAAAAAAACTAAACATAAAGTGTTGAAGCAAGTACCTTCTACATAAAAAATACTTGGTACTTTTGAGATATTTCCTTGAGACATGCAATTAATAGATATGTTTAAACTTTCTGCTTTAAACCATTTGATAGATTTTATAATCATTTGCAGTGTGCACTCCAGTTCCACACGAGTTATCATTAAGTGTTCTTTCAGTAATGTTTAGTCTCACAGTTTTTGCCGTTGCACTGAGCTGTTCCCCAGGGCTGCAAATGGTATAGATTTGACATGAAGTTGTCACAGATGGCATGACATTTCCGTGATACGAATGACAGCATGTGTGATGTGACTGAGCATCAGTTCAAATGTAATCACATAATACTCATCATTACCCCATAATCTCCTATCTCCGAGAAGAAGGCATTTTAAACTGTTTCAAACTGAAAGAATTAACTCCATTGCACAAAGACTGGAGGCTAGTGGATTATACATAGATGCAGTTCCTACGAGATTGCAGTTTCTGTTTATAGGGTCAGTGGCTTTTCCCTTGCAACAAATCAAAGGAAAGCTGGCTGTATACAAAGTCTAACTTACTACTTTATTTAGGCATTCGTCTGAAAACTGAAGGGGAACAAGAGGATTCCCCTCATTGACATCCCAGAGATGTTTAACAAAACAGAAACATCAAGACTGTTATCAGAAAATAGTTATCAGGTGAAATACCGGTGACGGGAGAACATGGGATAGATAAGGTTAAAAAATGTTTCAGGATATTCACCAGAGTAAGATAAGCCAACATACCACACTATGTCGGGGAGGCAGAACACTAACAGACTGTTCTCACTGATTGGCGTACATGCTAAGTCTTCACAAAACTGTGCTGTCAAAGGTTTCTGCAGACATGCCCACAATATTGCACTGTTGCTATTTCAAACTGTATAATAAGTCATGAAAGAAATCACAATTACATTGCAAATTAGTATTCATCTTGTCAATGATTGACCAACTATCCGTTGTGTGCTTCTTAAATTTCTAAAGTTACATCATTAGTTCTTGCAGGGAAAAGCATTGTCCAGAAGAAACCAGACAGAATCTGAACAATTCCCCTCATTTCTATTCACTGAGACTATATGAGGAGCCATGTTAGAGCTCAATAACACACAATGGGCCATAGTGATGCCTTCCTGGGGGCATAGGGCCAAAACTATCTAATTGTGTGCCCTTCCTCCCATTGTTGTCACACATGCACATACTGTAGGTAACCCCTGTTGCATTTGTAAGCTGTGTAAGTTCTTTGAGGGTCTCTATTCAGCTGCAATTCTAACAAATCCCAATGGTGACCACAATCCTACCATTTCCCAGAAGTCACTCCATGTACAGAAATCCCATGTTAGCATAAGAGCATCTAGCCTGGAGGTTTATATAGTCAGTTTGAGGTGAGTGAGTACATTGGGTTAATCACAGTACAGTAGAGAAGGAGCAGAAACTGTTGGCACCATCAGTTTCAGCCTTTGCTTTGCTGCAAGACCCTCACAAGAACATCAACATGGACAATAACGTTTCTTTGCTTATTATAGAGTCAGTTAAGCCCTGGATGATAAGATATTCACTACAAACCAAGTCCACTTCTCACATCAGGTCAATTATGGCTATCCAACAGATTTGCAGTCCAGCAGAGAGAATGAGGCAATGCCAAGACAATATATTGCAAGGCCCCAGTAAAAGAGTTTCTAAAGCCAGTTAAAATGTTCACCTGTTTTTGCTATAGGAGCAAGCTGTAAAGGGTTCTAACCTCAAAAAGATTGCTTTGCCCAAATTTGACACACTGGGAAATCCATGAGAAGAAGCACTTTGTATAGTTTCAGTGCTTTTGTATTACTCAGATATTTGCTCTCATGTGCATCACTGTTCATACTAACCAAGATCCCAGTCTATGGATGCAGTTGGGAACATAGATACATAGGAACAGGAGTAGGCTATTCAGCCCCTTGAGCCTATCCCATCATTCAATTAGATCATGGCTGATCTATGACCTAATTCAATTTACCTGCCTTTTGCCTATATTACTGAATACTTTTGCTGAAGAAAACATGATCAGTCTCAGATTTAAAATTAACAACTGATCCAGCATCCACTGCCATTTCCACCTCCAAATGTGTAAGGCTACAAACCTCAAAATCAAAAGAGGATGTAGTAGAGAATGCATATCTCCTCATCAAAACAGGCACAAATATTGGAGAGCATATTGAAAGGCTCCCACTGATATTCTAAATGCAGCTGCTTAAAGAGGAGCTCAAGGTAAAAGAAACCTCCACAAATGGGTGCGTTCCCAGGGAAGTGTATATTAATAGCTAGACCATTGAAGGAATCTCCAGGCTTTTTGAAGTCATGGGGAGATCAATCAGCTCAATACCCAGCCATCACTCAGTTATCTTCAGCAATGGGGATTGGAGGTTACATTATAAAAATGCGCATACAAAAACAACATGTCTACTGTATCACCCACATCTTTGCCACAAGCAGAGCAATTCTAAATGAGCTTTTTCACACCTCGCCAGCCTCAGAACCCCCAAAGCAGCAATAAACATCTATTCATACAAGAACTGGTGTACTGAACATTCTTCAGACTGTTTGTCCAACTTTTATCTTTGAAATACACACCAAATTAATGTTTGCAGTAACTTAATTTTGATTGTGCAGCACTGTAGCTTTAAGAATGTAAAGTTGCCGATATGGACATGTTTCTAAGTTTCTCATTATTTTGATGTTCTTGCAGCTGAGCCAAGTGTGAATGAGTATAGAAGTTAAAGCACTGATATTATGAGAATATTGACTGAGGTATTATAAGCTTAATATGCCACCTCATGCAGTAACCTGACGGCATGTTGAGGAGGGACAATCAATGACAGAACATAGGTTCATTAATGTGCAGCACTGAAAGGTTAGCTCCTGGTATTCCACACACAAGTTATTAACTGTCCATTTGCAGCAGGAGCAGCTTTAAGGAAAATTACCAGTCAATGTAAAGTCCAGGAAGGCAATGTTACTTAATCAGTTCTGATGCAGTCTTTCAACTTGGAACATTGAATCTGTCTCTTTCTTTCTCTTGCTCACTCCACAGATGTTGTCAGACTTGCTGTTTCTCTACTATTTTCTGTTTTTATTTCAGGTTTCTAGCATCAGCAGTATTGTGCTTTTACTTAACCCTACTCTTCGATCTTAACAGGATTTACCCATACGCCATTAACAATTTTATTTGAGGTCAGAATTCCAAACTTTTCTTCCAGCTCAAATCCATGTGTAGATTGAGATCAATTAACCAATATAGGCTGCTTATACTATTAATAGTGCTCACCAAGCAGAATATATTCCGCTCTGCACAGAATAAACCAACTAAAGATTTCAGAACAACGATTGAATGCAGTTTTTTTCTTCAACTTTACATTGAGGAAAATTAAGCTGTTGGATAAGTTTAGTGTCACAACATCTGGCAACACAGAAAATATTAAATTCTCAAATGTATAATGTTGTCTTCTATAAAAGATTGAAATAAAACAAAATAATAATAATTCAATGATGCTGCACCTGTTCTAAAACATTAGACATTTTACAGGATACAATTATCTGAAATACTGTACCAAATATTAATCAAAGCAACAGTGAAGATACACTCAGCGACAAGAAGTACCATTTACCATTATTTATGATTTTGTTCAAAGCCTTTCCTCTATACACTGACAGAGTTTACTTACAGACTTGCTATTTTTACTGTAACAAGTTGCATGCAGGATTCTGTTTTTAAGGCCTTTTTAGGTGACAAGAACCTGGCCCTGCTACCAACAATTGACCTTGCTCTCAGCCATCAGGTTTCCTGCAATTTTGAGATCCACACTGGCTATATAAAGCCACACTGGCAAGTCAGGAGTTCTCATAGATCTTATCTTCAAAGTTCTATTCAGCATTATTTTTGCTTTCTGATAATCCTGAACATTAACTATGCCCTTTCTGATGGTGAATTAATGGGAATGCCAAAAGTATAATGTACTTTTGTTGCCAATAGTAAGAAACGTAACTACAACAGAAATAGAAACAGGAGTTGACCAAACAACCCCTCACACCTGTTCCACCATCCTACTTGCAATTGATGTTTAGCCTAAATTTCGCTTTTCTGCCCATTTGCCTATTCCTTGATTGCCTTAGGGAACCGATGTTCACTGATCCCAGCAATAAAGCACACCATTCACAATGCTCTGAGATAGAGGATTCTAAAATCGCATGGTCATTTCCTTGTTACTAGTAGCACATACCTCTAGTTGACAGCAGATCTCTCCTTCAATTATTGTTAATCATATTCTCCCAGGTTCCTGAAGAGGAGAAATTCACAAGTGAATATACAAAAAGATCCTACATGAGTAACATTTAGACAGCCATGTGTTTATCAGTAGATATGATACTGCTTGAGGATGAATTTGCAAAGATCTAGCCATTGAGATGAAAAACGTCATTCTAAAACAGGAAGTGCTTGGTAACTCTGCCAATATCTGTGCATCTGTGTGTCAGCAGTTTAATACTTTGAATGACAATGCGAGTTGTCACTGTCAAGACGGAATAATCCTGAACTGACCCAACAAGAAAAAAGCTGGAGCAAGAAATTACAAACAGCCAACGTCATCAAAGCAGATCAATGAAATGTTATAAATCTGAAAGCAAAACAGGAAATTCAGGAAATACACAGATCAGCACACACAGGATGGGGCTGGCATTCAGAGTATGCATCTTTTAATCATTTTATCAAAGTATTAATTTGATTAACAAGTCATTTTCTACAATGTCAGTATAACGTTCAGCCTCACAGTACCCAGGAATATTGTTCAGTATCCAAAATGGTGTTGTGCATACCTCCTGTTCCTAGTGGAAATGTTAGCGTGCTCACTGTGAGTGTTCAGCTGAGGGTTACAGAGTAAGAGGATCCTGATGTCGTTCAGCCTCCTCTACATGTTCAAACACCAGTGTCAGAGAAGTGACCAGTGTTAGCCAAACATCTGCCAGACATATCCTGTCTGTTGGAGGTAGATCCACTGGCAAGTGGACCTGGTGGCCATATGTTACCAATGGCTCTGAAAGTAGCTGCTGTATTCCTGCATTACCTTCCTTACCCATCCACTGTGAGAGTGGTAATTCTGTGTTAAGTAGCAAAAGTGCAATTTACTTGAAAATCTCAGACAAAATGATGAGTAGATCCACAACTACAACTTGTATCGAAGAAGATAATGCTGTTTGAAAGTCCTCTCGCTTTGGAGTCATTCTGGCCTTTGGCTCATTCGCATATGCAGTCTTAAAGTTGTAAGCCAGTAGGCAATGCACCCTTCCTTGTCCAACGATCCTTCCAGTCAGAGACATTTGCAGGATCTCACAGTTAACAGCCTAAAGATTCATAAGGCCGGATGTCACCTTAACCTCAGATGATGCCAGACAGAGAGACATCAGGTTTGTGACCAGGATGTGGATTTTCCATGGATACAAGGCGCCATTGAGGTCTACTTGACAATTAAGACACTACACATCACTGTGGATTCAAAGTTTGTGAGAAGATTTGTAGCTCGGGTGCTCGTTGTTGTGGTTCTGTTCGCCGAGCTGGGAATTTGTGTTGCAGACGTTTCGTCCCCTGTCTAGGTGGCATCCTCAGTGCTTGGGAGCCTCCTGTGAAGCACTTCTGTGATGTTTCCTCCGGTATTTATAGAGGTTTGTCTCTGCCGCTTCCGGTTGTCAGTTCCAGCTGTCCGCTGCAGTGGTCAAGCCAAACAGCGAACAGTCAGGGAATTCCTAGAGGCATGGCACTCATCCACAGATTCAATCAATAAGCACATTGACCTGGACCCAATATACCAGCCACTGCAGCGGACAGCTGGAACTGACAACCAGAAGCGGCAGATTCAAACCACTATAAATGCCAGAGGAAACATCACAGAAGCGCTTCACGGGGACTCCCAAGCACTCAAAGGGCTGAATGGCTTACTCCTGCACCTATTGTCTATTGTCACTGAGGATGTCACCTAGACAGGGGACGAAATGTCTGCAACACAAATTCCCAGCTCGGCGAACAGAACCACAACAATCACTGTGGATTGTTTATCAACCATAAGGGTTTTCACCCCATCAATATATAGCTGACGTGTCATTAAAACCAGGCCTATATAAAAGCAGAGGCACAATTCCTGAGTGGCAGACCTGTTGCTTTTTTCTTGTGGCAGTCTCCCCCAACCCCCCACCCCCCCACCTTTATGAGGAAGCCACCAATTAGACCCAGGGGTCGATGAAAGCCATCTGATAATGAATCCTGTCATCAGAAACTGCAAGTGGGCTTCAAATGCCTGGTCAGATTTGGAAATGCTTTTCTTTTGATGATAGTGATCAAGGTGCTCAGAATGACCGTGGCGAGGTGTTTTCCACATCAGAGAGTGCTTGGATCTGCAGAACAACCAAAGTGCAGAAAGCAGAGCCACTCAGACAATCCGACAGAGGAAGCCCATGTCTGCGATGTAGCTGAAACAGCCAACGCGGCTCCCCTTGCTTCTGAGGTGGCTTTTTTGCTGCAAACTTCTTTTAAGCAGTCCATTGATCTGGCAGCCACCTGCAAAACCCACTCCATTAAGCAATCCTGCAAAATTGCCTTTCACACCCTCACCCCAGCACTGGTCACTGCCAGTTCACATTCAGCACAAGAGAGAGGACTAATTGCCAAGCAGGAGATAATGAACAAGAAAGTGTTAATTTTTGACTAAAAATCAAAGCAACACTTCACAGTCTAACATTGTGTAACACTTACATGTGCAATCCCTTATAAAACTATCAATCATTATTCTTCCAGGCCATTCAATATGTTATAATCCCTATGGCTTCAGCTGAGCTAGAGTCAAGGAGTACAAATCCCTTCTCTAATGACTGAGATCACCTTTCCTAAAATGTTCTGGATATTTGAGCCTGTGAAAGGCCAGCCCATAGGGACTCCATTTGTATTTGAGCAGAATCTGACTCAAAAACCAGGATACAGTGAGACAGCTTGAGGGATAGTGACTGGGCAGGGTATAGAGAGGCAATGGGGAGTAACAAATGAAAATTCAAAGCACTTTAATAACTCCACAGACACTGACATCCTGTTACCAAGTCCCCCTTTATTTACACGTGGAGAGTCGTTGACACTGATCCCACTCCCTCAGAGTCAGCTCAAATAACAACCCCAATCAGGGAACTCATATTCTCTGAGGTCTACCTGGCTGACCTCATTACAATCCCTTCCCAGCCCATCCCCACTCCCTTCCATTCCTCTGATCGACTCTTCCTCCCAGCCACCAACTGGATTCATTCCTCCCATCGACCAATCAGGTCGTACTCTCTACCAGTCTTCACCTATCCCCACTTCACAACCCTGCCCCCACCACCCCCTTTATCTGCAGCTCCCCCCCACACCCACACCCAGTCCTGAAGAAGAGTTACACCTGAAACGTTGACCTCTCCACCTCCTGATGCTGCTGTGTTCTTCCAGCTTCCTGCTTGTCTACCTTGGAATTCAGCACCTGTAGGGTTTTTTTTTGTCTCATTACAATCACTGCAGTCCCTGCTTCCACATATTCTCGAGCTTTTCTATCTCATGGTCCATCTTTGCCCTTCTCAGCATTCAATTGAAGAGCACTTTGCTGCAGATCTTTGGGCGGAAGAGCTACGGTGTTATGAATTCTACTCAAGATGACAATCACAGGGTGCAGACCATTAGGGTGGAGCCGCTGAAGACATATTCCCAGAAAAAACCAAAGAACTGCAGATGCTGGATATCTGAAACAAAACCAGAACTTGCTGGATAAACTCAGCAGGTCTGGAGCATCTGTGGAGAGGAACTTTAGGCTCCAGTAACCCTTCTTCAGAACTGATTGTCACAAGGAAACGTTTATATCCTGAAGGTGGGGTTGGGGCAGGGGAGAGAAGGAAGACTAAACGGTAAGTGGAAGTGGAGCCCAGATAGAGAAAGCACAACAACTGGGCAGAGAAAGGAATAGATAATGGTGAGCTGAGAAAATAAACAAGCTGCCAGTGGGGACAGTTAGTGGGTAAAAATGGGTTGGCTGTGGTGGAAACAGTCCATGTGATGACAAGGTCTGGTGCATGGGGATGGGGCTAAGGACATAGGAGAATGTGCTCAGATCCTAAAACTATTAAACTCGATATTTAGTCCAGAAGGCTATAGGGTCCCCAAGCAGAAAATGAGATTCTCTTCTTCTAGCTTCTACTGAGTTTCTTTGGAGCATTGAAGCAAGCTGAAGACTAAGGTGTTGACCAGGGAACACAGTGGAGTGTTGACGTGACAAGCAATTAGAAGCTCTGGGTCATTGTTTGCAGACGGAACATAGATGTTCTGCGAAGCAGTCACCCAGTCTACGCTTCATTTCCTCAATGCAGAGGGGACGACATTGTGAACGGTGAATGTAGTAAATTAGATTGAGAGAGGTACAGGTAAAATATTGCTTCACCTGGAGCCTCGATTAGTGAGGAGGGAGGAAGTAAACAGGCACCTTCTGGGGGTGCGTGGGAAGGTGCTGTGTGGCTGTGGGGAGATATTGGGAGTAGAGGAGGAGTGGATCAGGGTGTCCCAGAGGGAACAGTCCCTGCAGAAGGCTGACAAGGGAGGAGAAGGGAATATGTGTCTGGTGACGGCATCCAACTGGGAGGTGGTGGAAGTGCAGCTTGTGGTCCTTTGGATGTGGATCCTGGTGGGTGATGAGTGAGGACCAGGGGAACTATATTGGTGCTGTGGGAGGGAAGAGAAATGCTAAGGGCAGGAAATGAGTCAGAACTGGGCTCTTATCAACCACGGTGGTGGGAAATTATCAGTTAAGGAAAAAGGCGGACATTTCGGAGGCTTCCTTGTGCCATAATTACAGAGGAACGGCAGCATTTATAGCTCATTCTTGAGATTGATTTCACCAACCTTTCTCTGTGCAGGATCTTCCTGGATCACCCCCTGCAGGATGTTGAAGGACATACACGACATCAACTTAGAGTTTCAAGATAAGGCTGTTCTGAATGATTATTAATCATGTAATTATATTTCACTGCCTGCTAACATCAATGCAGCAGACAACACCCACTCATGGCATGTAACTGTCTGAACTTGATTTTGTCACAAGGTTGCTGGGACATTCCTGATTCCCCATTTCTAACAGTCAAGCTGTTGTGGACATCCTGTTCTGCAGCTGTTGGTTTGGAGATGGCTCAAGAATTGTCCTACAGTTCCTTGCTGTTCTCGGCTTTCTTACTCTGCAAGGAGGAAAGCAAAGACCCATCAGTGTCATAATGGAGTACACAGAATGGATGAAGTGCAATTGTTCAGGGTGGCTAAGAGGAGTATGATATTGCATTAAGAATGAAGCTGAGTTGTGTCAATGATGGATGGATTGATGCAATGGGAGAAAGAACATTGTTGGTTAATGGGGACTGGACATACATGATTAAATGGATATTTCTATTTTTGGAATGTAGGGATCAGTGGCTAATTCAATATTTATTGTCTATTATTGTCTATCCCTAATTGATCCTAAGAAGCTGACAGTGAGTTGCTGACTTGAATTGCTGCATTCGCAAACTGAAGCAGTTTTGATACAAATTGAGTGGCTTGCAGAGCCATTTCAGAGGGCAATTAAAAGTCAACACATTATTGTGGGCCTGGAGTCACATGTAATGATGATAGCTTTCATTCCCTAAAGGACATTAATGAATGAGATGGGTTTTTACAACAATCGCTGCTGTTAGACGACCTTTGAAATCCAGGTTTCCTGATCAAAATCACATTTCATTATCTGTCTTGGTAGGCTCTACTATTAGTCTAGTGACAATATCACCATCAACCCCTAATGGATATGAGGAATAATGTGCTAAAGTGGATTTGAGAAGACACTGAGAGGGGGCTAGGTTAATACACACATTAAGTTACAACTGAATGCCTTTTTATAATCGATTTTCTTGCTCTAATTATATCGATAAATCATTTTCAATCACAAATCTAAAAGCGTGGCACCACAATATACCTGCTCACCACCTCTGCTGCTTCCAGCCACACATTCTAGTTTTTAACTGGTTCTTCCTCCTGTCATTATGGAATAGCATCTCCTTCCAATCTAGCCTCCAGCATCCCACCCAGAGAAGCACACCAAAATGGGATTGTACGCAATCCGCTTGTGCTCTGCTCCATTACATTTCACCTTTGCAATGTCCCTTGAGGTATTCATCATACCTGCTCAAAGCAACAAGTTGCAAACCCAAGAAGGACAGATCAATACAGTAGAAAAGCTAAAACCTACTGACAGAATTGCAGTTCCCCGCTGCTCCCAGTGCGTTTGGCAACTTACATATAAACAAACTGACTAATTAGGCCACGGGACATTGGAGGCAGATCACCCATTCATTAAGATCATGACCAATCTGTTTGTGTTTCAATTTTATATCTTCACTTACTCCCAATAACCTTTGATTTCCTTGTCCAACAGAAATTTATCTACTTTCACAGTCATTTGAAGCTGGGAGTTCCAAAGTCACGTGACTCTTTGCAGGATCAAAATTCTGTTCAATTTTATCCTAAGAGAGTAACCCTAATTTTTAATCATGTGTCACCTAGCTCTCATAATCTTTCCATGACCACCTCATTAAAACATTCTAGGATTGTATATTCTTCAATCAACTCACCTCACGTTCTTCAAGACACCAGTTGAAACAAGACCAGTCTTAAGACATCCTTTCCTCTTAAGACAACCCACTCATTCCAGGAATCAATTTGGTCAATCTTCTTTGAACCGCCGTCAAAGAAGATTTTCATCCATTCTTAAATAAGGAATGATCTGTCACCATGTCATGGGCTTTTGCCTTCAGCAGAGGATTTGTTCTTAATGAGACAATACTTACGTTAGCTGCCATAACACAAGAACTAAACATGGGTAACAGTCTGGAAGATTCAATAGATGTTTATTACAGCTCTTGAAATATACATAAACATTACAGTTGCAGGCACTTCTATGTCTGAGCTAATAATCAGTTTTTCAGTGACAAACTGCAGCCCACTCACATCAGCACGTCATGCTTCAATTGACCATAGTTAAGATGGAGATTGAGATCTTTATACTTTAGGTCACATGCTATGGTACAGTTACAATATCACAAGCATGTCTCTTAAAGGTAAGCTGCATTATAGCAATCAGACATAAATCAAAGAGGCCCAAACTGTATTTAGTACTCCAAATGTAGTCTCAACAACACCCTACATAACACCCTACATACCTTAAGCATAACATACTTTATTCAAGTTAAATTCTGCTCATAATAAAGGATAGCATTCCATTAGCCTTAATTATTTACTGCATTTGTAAACTAACCTTTAATCACTCAGGCAGTAGAACATGTAGATCTCTCTGCACCTCAGAATTCTGCAGTATCTCTCTGGTTAAATAATATTCTCCTTTATATTCATCCTGCCAAAGAATGTATTACCCAATATTATACTCCATATGCCAGATTTTGACTCAATCTATCTCTATCTGTCTGCAGCTTCCTTGCCTTCCTCCCTATCTTTATGGACCTAACATTTAAAAAGGTAGCCAGCATACTTCACTTCCCCCATCTTAGTCATTGATGTAAACTAAAAGGTTGAGGACCCAACAGAGAATCCTGCGGGACTTCATTTGTCATATCCTGTGGATCAGAAAAAGATCCAATTATTCATGTGCTGCTTTCTACCAGCCAATCTTCTATCCTGCAACAATACTATGGCTTTAAGAGGTGTAGTTTGTGCTTTTTTTTAAATGAAGGAAGTTGAAACAGAGGTGGTGAGCAGTCTTATCAAAGCAATAAGTAAACAGCTTGTGAGGTCTTGGGATTCTTTTTAAAGTTGGAACAATAGAAGCATCCTGAATGGGTGGTGTCAAGCTCCACAGAACCGGTTTGTTTTTAGTTTTAGCCTTCGGTAACAGTTGCTAGGGTTTTGAAGTTGGATGTGGAAGCTCTTATTCCTCTCTATGTTACAGCTAAAAGATGGAGTTCTCTTCCTGCTGCTAGAATTGCATGCATGACAATCTATTTACTGAATTTGCCTTTGCCAAGGGTGTATCCATGGGATACAACTATATTGGAACAGTTGCTGCTTAGTAGTTAAATAATCTATTATTCTGTTTAAGCTTTCCAACAGAGTTAAATTGTTGCAATTTATTCTTTCTTTTGGTGTGTTTTAACTATAGTGTATGATAAAGTGTGTTTTATTTCAATACTGTTGGTTTGACCAATCAAATAGCATTTGGAATGCAACATTTTGCACTTGCCTTTAAAATAAGAAAAGGTTACGGTCTAAGCTATCTTCTGCATATATTTTGAGGGAGTTTGGTCTGGTCCATAACAAAACCTTACACAAGAATTCAAGGCAAATTACTTGGCATTTGGAAATGGGCTACTAAATGAACTTGGTCTGGATTAGTTAAAGATGAATTTTGTTTCACTAACTTGATTTGATGAGGTAGCAGAGAGTGTTGATGAGGGTAATGGGGTAATCCAAAAGGGAGTGGGGGCAGAGTTCATGGTCTGAAATTGCTGAACTCGATGTTGAGTTCAGAAGTGGAAAATGAGATCCTCTTCCTCCACCTTGCCTTGACCACTCCAGTCTAGGAGAGAAATATTAGAACGAGAGCAAGGTGGAGCATTGAAATAGCAAGCAGCTGAAAGGATGGAGTCATTCTTGTTAACACTGCAGTCCACAAAGCAGTCACTCAGTCGATGGTAGGTCTCACCAATGTGGTGATGGATAGCTGGTCTTCACACTCAAGGATAGTGAATCACAGTGTTTCACTGTGATCAGTGTTAAAACTATTTCTCTTTGATATACGTCAATGATATGGACTAGATATCACGGCCAGCATTTCAAAATTTGTAGATCATACAAAATGTGGAATTATGATAAAGAATTAAGGGGATTATAACAAACTCCAGAAGGTTAAGGATAGGGTGATGAAATGGACAGCACACGATACATTTTGATAGAGCGTGAGAAAAGGCAGTATGAATGAGATATAACAACTCAAAAGGATATGAAAATCTTCAGAAAGGTAGCAGGACAGAGACTGCTCAAAAAGCATGTAGGGTTGTTGGCTTAATTAATGGATGAACAGATTAGAAAAACGAGAAAACTGTATGCTTGCATGATTCCTACCTCTCTTCAGGAGTCTATATACAGTATATCATCCTTAAATTAAATGGAAGAAGTTCAACTTCAGAGGCTTTTTCTACTAACAATCAACCAAATCCTGGCTGATCGGCGCTTAAACTAATGTCCCTGTCTTTATTCCATATCTTTTGATAGACATAATTAAAGAAAATCTATGGATCACAATCTTAAAAATTTCAATTGAGCTTGTGTCATTATGAGGTATGAGATTTATGACTGACACTGGCCACATATACAATCACTGATACATTATTAGGAGTCATATGTCCACACACAAGCCCTTTGTATTGAAGAGAAGTATTGGTACAAACCAGCGACTCTGCAGTTAGCAAGTCAAGAGGAACTTGCCAAATGAAAGAGACAGAAAACATTTTTTAAAAAAACTATTATATATATGGATATATATGAAAATACTTTGGCATTGAAAGAAGTATTTATCATTAGCTTCTCAAGTATAATGATTGCCCGTATATTTTGATAATTTGAGAGCCTTTTAAAAATATGCCAGCAATTTTTTTTGCCTGCATTTTCTTAATGTCTAATGAATCCAGTTTTTCATATTGGATCACTTGATGTAGTCTGAAAAGTTGTAGTGCTAGGATCTGGCTCTATGACCGAGATGTGAAGGTTAACTGAATTCCTGTGTTTGGTTATTTGATTGGCAGTAACCACCAGCATAGAACTGATTATCATGGACAGCCCACTGACGAGGAAGGCTGCTGTATAACTTCCTGTAGTATCCACCAACCAACCTGTGAAAGGAAAAGCAAATTTTGAATAAAATCAATGCTCAGATGCAACTTCCCTATTCAGAGAATCACTATGGCACAGATAAACATCATTAAGCCCATCGAGTCTCTTCACAGTATACCACCCATACCCACCCTGTCCCTGTCACCCCACATTCCCCATGGCTAATCTACCTAATCCGAACACTATGGGACAATTTAGCACAGCCAATCCACCCAATCTGTACACCTTTGGACAGAGAGGAAACCAGACCACCTACAGGAGACCGACAGTGAGAATGTGCAAACTCCACATAGACAGTTGCCTGAGGATGGAATTGAACCTGGGCTCGTGGTGCTGTGAGGCAGCAGTGCTAACCACTAAGCCATCGTGCCACGCTATTACAACATTTCTTTTTAATATAGCACCATCTCCACGACCGTAAGTACTGTCACATCTTGTAAGCATGGCACATTTCTCTGACATGTACAAAGCTAAGTGACTCCACTGTTAGATTCCCAGTCAGCTATGGTGAAATACTACTGAAGGTTCAATCAATCTCTCTTAATGCTTTCAGAATAAGCATCGCTGTTGACAAGACTGGTTTCGGTACTTTTTTTTGGAATTGATGAATGGATAGGTTCACTCTGGGTTCATTTGGTAAAGGTATTATTTGGGTTCTCCTGGGCTATGGAATGTATGGACTCATTCATAATGTCAGGAAGTATTGGATACAGGGAGATTTGGCTATCTGGATTCAGAATTGGCTGGCTGACAGAAGGCAGAGAGTGGTTATAGATGGAAAGTATTCTGCCTGGAGGTCAGTTTTGAGTGGGGTCCCACAGGGCTCTGTTCTTGGGTCTCTGCTCTTTGTAGTTTTTATAATGACTTGGATGAGGAGGTTGAGGGGTGGGTTAGTAAATTTGCGGATGACACAAAGGCTGGAGGTGTCGTGGATAGTATAGAGGGCTCCTGCAGGCTGCAGCGCGACACAGACAAGATGCAGAGCTGGGCTGAGAAATGGCAGATGGAATTCAACCTGGATAAATGTGAAGTGATGCATTTTGGAAGGTCGAACTCAAATGCTGAATATAGGATTAAAGACAGGATTCTTGGCAGTGTGGAGGAACAGAGGAATCTGGGTGTGCAAGTACATAAAATTTCCCACCCAAGTGGATAGGTTGTTAAGAAAGCACATGGTGTTTTGGCTTTCATTAACAGGGGGATCGAGTTTAAGAGCCGCAAGGTTTTGCTGCAGCTCTACAAAGCCCTGGTGAGACCACACTTGGATTATTGTGTCCAGTTCTGGTCGCCCTACTATAGGAAAGATATAGAGACTTTGGAGAGGGTGCAAAGAAGGTTTACCAGGATGCTGCCTTGCACATGGATAGCAGTGAGTTGAGGGGTGCATAGGTTAAGTTACTATATTTTACATTAGGATTAAACCTCAGCACAACATCGTGGGCCACAGGGCCTGTTCTGTGCTGTACTTTTCTATGCTCTACATTCTATGCATGTTAGAAGCACAGGGAACGACTGGAACACAACAGATGTTTGGGCAAAGAATAATAAATGAACTAATAGTGACATTGGTTGTGAGTTAATTTCTTTTTGCACCATATGTTGGCATGGGAATTGTAAAAGGCATGTAAAGCCCCTGATCCCACCAGCAAAAAAACCCCCACTAGGTCAAGCACTTCAGTTCTGACCAGTGAGCTTTGCAGTCTGTCAGCTGCCTTATCAGTGAAGTCTCATCCTGCCTGAAACTGCCAGCAACCAGTCGGACACCTGAAGCCAGTAGAAAGTGAGGACATCATTCCTAATGAAGGCCTTTTGCCGAAAACATCGATTCTCCTGCTCCTCAGATGCTGCCTGAGCTGTGCTTTTCCAGCACCACTCTCTTGACTCAGACACTCAAAGCCACTGGGATTTGGAGAGAGTTAAGGGGAGGTCTGGGCTACACAGCCATGAAAAGCAGGTGAGAGTCCAGTTTTCTTTGAAGGGGATTGCAATGTGGAAGTTAGCAGCAGAGGCATTGAAGCCAAGGGCAAGGGGATGGCCTTTAGCTGCCACGCCATAATACGCCCCATCTCTGACCACAATTGCTCTCAGATTGGGGCAACTGGAAGCCACCCCCACTAAACCCGGTTTCCCACGTCAGATAAGCAGTCAATTCTTTTGTCTGCTGGGAAGGCAGGTAACTAAGAACGCGAGATCCAGACCTTTTGGTGGTCGTTAATTGGTCATAAGGACTTTAATTAGTAACTGGTCAAGAAAGTTGTCCATAGATCGTCCCACCCAAAACTGAACTGTTGAGATGTTGGGAAGGCATTATTTGTCCTTCCCTCCATCTGTCCTGCTACCTCTAAGAAAGGGGAATGCTCCACCCATTATCAAGGTGACATCTCAAACTGTGGCATTTTGTAGCTCAGAGATTTGCTCTCCTATTTTTATGTCACACACTGTCCACATGTGAGGAGCTGAATAGCTCAGCAGCAGTTCTAAAACAACCTGAAGGCAGCAAATGTTTAACACAAAGCCTTGTCTTTAGTATTCAAAGGGCATTTGACGATTATTTGGATCGAAATAACATACAAAGGATTAGGGAAAAACTGGCACCAGCTAATGAGTTGATTTGATTTAATACTGTCACATGTAATGAGGTACAGTGAAAAGTGTTGTCTCACTGGAAGATCACGCTATACAAATGCTTCAGAGTAACAGAACAGAGTGCAGGATACAACATTACAGCTGCTAAGAAGGTGCAGAGAGAGAGAGAGATTAACATTAACATGAAAGAAGTCCATTCAAAACTCTGATAACAGCGGGGAAGAAACCAGTCTTGAATCTGTTTGTACATCTATTCAAACTTTTATATCTTCTGCCTGATGGAAGACTGTGGAAGAGAATATAACGAGGGTCTTTGTTTATGTGGGTCGCTTTTCCAAGGCAGTGGGAAGTATAGTTGGAGTCAATGGATGGAAAGCCAGTTCACATATTAGACTGGGCTGTGCTCACAACACAAACTCTCAGAGTTTCTTCTGCTCAGGGGCAGAGCAGTTGCCATACCACACTGTGATGCATCCAAATAGAATGCTTTCTATGGTGCATCTATAAAACAATACTCATTTGAACAGCTGCTGCAGGCAAGATGGTCTCCTTTTGTGTTATAATTATTCTGATTAAACCAGGAGGTTGCATTTCAAAATGAGAGCTTGTGATGGTGGTGGTGGTGGTGGTGGGCGGGGGGGGGGGGGGGGTGTATGGTGCTTTTAATATTCAACTGTTACTAATGGCAAGAGTTCAGTTGGCTGGCATTAGCCAAAACATGTAAATTAGTTTTAAAAAGACATTGAAATATTAAAACCACACTTATGAAAAGCTCTTAATTGATTATGTAGGGTGATTGAGCAGAGGGGCTGTGGTGCAGTTTGCTCAGTTGGTCAAATAGCTTATGTGTGGGATTCATTAACAACAGCAACACAGGGTTTGACCTCTGTTCCAGCCAATGTAGACACAGAACATGCTTGATAAAAAACGTGGACTGCAGATGCTGGAAACCCGAGTCCGGATTAGAGTGGTACTGGAAAAGTACAGCAGGTCAGGCAGCATCCAAAGAGCAGGAAAATCGATACTTTGGGCAAAAGCCCTTCATCAGGAATCATCCAGCACCAATCTTAATCCAAACAGAGCATGCTTCCACATCCTACCATTGCTTAAAAGATATTACTGTAGTTTAGTGGATAAGAATGCAAAAGAGATAAAAATACATTATTTAAAATATTACTGACCTGCTATTGGGGGCCCAATTAGATAGGGAATCCCGTGGATAAAGTAAACTATTCCCAGAGCAGAGGACAGGAACCTATTCCCTGCTATATCGGATGTTACCACTGGGATAAGAGCAACGTAAGCCCCGTCAAAGTATCCATAAAAAACTGCATAGGGAACAAGGAGTGGAAAGGATCTCAGAATGGGAATGAACAGAGAGCAGAGACCATCCAAGCCGACTGTCAAAATGTAACAGTATTTCCGATACTTCTTCAAGAACCTGCAGATTTAAAGAGAGAGAAAGAGCTGCCAGAATAAAAATGTGGAAATTCACTTTAAGTAAAGCAGCAAACAAGTAAAGTTTGAATGACCTATTTTTCATCGCACTCAGTATAGACAGTTGCAACTTTATCAATGGCTGTTCTTTCTTATTTAGGGGTGATTAACACCATTCAAATTTTGTATCTGTCTCTAGATTCACTCTCTTTCAAAAGTGACATTTTTAAAAACAAGAGTTGAATGAATACTGGGTATTATTAGAGTGTGCTATGTACATATTTTATAATTTGAACTGCATGAAAACTAACTTTTTCTTGCTTGGTGCTGCATGATGCCAGACTTCGCCATTTCGTCACCAATCTGTTTCTATACTCCATGTCACTCTTAACCCCACCCAACCTGGACTGGCATGAACCACCTGCAACACAAAGGCCACCACCATCCAACCTCCCCCCATAACACCCCCACCCCTCCCCCCTACCCACCCCCACCACCACATCCACCCACCCAGGAGCTGGTAAAATCAAATCTCCTGGCACAGCCATCAGGTTTGTGAGTGTACCTGTTCAATGAAACCGACAGATACAAATCACTAAACAGCAGCAAAGGTTTCCCATCAAATGGAACACAATATCATTCAAGTAGTGACATTGTTACTTTAAAGTGAAAACAACAAGTGTTGGGATATATTCAACAGTTCAAACAGCAACTGTGCAGGCAGAAGTATTGGGCATAATCTTAAAGGAGTCTGATCTGGAATATGGTCTGGTTTGTGGCAGTCAGGTGAGAACTCTGGTGAGGATTATCTCAATGTCAGGAGCATCTCGCTGCATCTACTATGCTTTTTGCCAAGCAGTGAGGCAAGTTTCTGACTAGGCAGTGTCAAGTTGCCAATTAAGGGGGATTACTGCCTGTTAAACACCATGTTGCCAGCCCAACGTAGCTCATCAATACCCAGCTTTCAGACATGAGAGCCAGTGAGGGTGCCAAGCGCATCCAAAGGATCACTGGCATCTCTGGGCAAACTCCATGGGCACTGGCCACATATTCCCCACACCCATTGACATTGGCATCCAACATGTGCCAGCCTTTAAAGAACCTTCAGCCAAGTAAGTAGGTAGCGCTCAGGGCTGTCTGGGCTTTGGGGTTGATGAGAGCGAGTGGGGAAGATGAGGAGGCCATTGACCTGCTTCCTGTACAGTGAGGGGCATTCCTCTGGATGGAGGAGGCAGCACCAACCCCACCCTTCACCACACCAGGGTCACAACCTCGTTCACTGGGTGAAGGGGACATCTCACATCTGCACCATCATGTCCACCAGGACCTCCTGGTCCTTGCCCACAAAGCAGGGCATAGGTCAGTAACCACACCGGGTAGGTCCAGTCTACACAGAGCATTTGTCTAAATGCACAAAGGCCTTTTAAAGACACACTCTCCTCGGAGATGCCAGTTAATTCCAGGATCTCCTGGTAAGTGCGAAGCTGTTTGAGATGTAACACGTGTGACACAGCGGGGCTAGAATCAGGTGAGGGGGCAGAGTAGGTAAGTAATGAGATACGTTTGGTAAGAAAACTCATTCACAGCGAGCAACCTTCTGTGATACTCAATAAAACTGACACTCAGCCAGAAAGAGTTTACGACCAGAGGACATAGGCTCACAGTAAGGGGTCAAATAGCTAAGTTTCCTCTCTCAGGGTAGTGATTCCATGGAATTCTTTACCCAGAGAGTGGTTGAGGCTAGGACATCAAGAGTATTCAAGAGCGAGGTAAATTCTGAAACAGTAAGGGAGCCAAGGGTTATGGTGAAAGGCAGGAAAATGGAGTTGAAGATTATCAGATCAATCACCATCTTACCAAATAGTAGAGCAGATTCATTGGGCCAAATGGCTTACTTCTGCTCCTACATCTTACGGTCTTATAGGGTTAACTCATACCCGCACTGAGGGATTAAAGATTTTTATTGTTGCCATCTGACTAAATAATGTAATATTCCCAAGTGAGCAAGAAAACCTCCTTCATAAAATGCATTGATTCTTAATGTGCTGCACATGTAATTTCTTAGCCTGATGCTGTTGATGTCACCGATATCTCATAATATATTGACATCAATCTCTATACATCTCTTTTTGACTAGCTATAAAAGAAGTCCCTTGAGGCATATATTTTGAGTCTATTAATATCCAGTCTGTATAAAGTTTACATCCTGCTAACAGACAGTGCAAACTGCAAAGAAGAAAGCATACTAGTTATTTGTAAAACATGCTATCAAAAAAAAGGCCAAGTCGGAAATACGGTTGAGAGAATTATTCTAAAAAGAGCCAAAATTGAACTGTGTAGCAATGAGATACGCTGAATTATTAAAGCATTTAAAGTGCCCTATTAAAATTGCTTTTACTACATTTGCAATTTCGGGTTAATAGGTTCAGGATACACATCGAAAACAATTTCACATTAATCTTCCTAGGGAGACAGACATTTTTGTGGATGGTACACATACAAAATACATCTGTTGACTGATTTTGGCCTTTGTGTATATAGCATTATAATCCATTCAACCACAGGGGCTGCTGTAGCACATGTTCATAATCAATTTCAATGGAAAGTTTGAAGTTTCAATGGTGAGGAGCTAGCTGAAGACTTTTCCATTCTAGTCCAGTGAGGTACATCACACAAATTCAGTAATAATCCTGCCCCAGTGTTATTGGGTGCTGGAGTTAGAATCCTTAGCACTTCACACCTCTGAATGATCTCATTCTAGCGCCGAATACAATTAAATATTTTCACTTGTACCCTTACCTTCTGTCCGTTATCCAGCCAAATGAAATGGTGCCAATAATGTTTATGATGCCTAGTATCGACATTAGGAAGGCTGCTTGCTGTTGGCTTACCCCAGTGCTTACTGCATATGGTACAAGATGAACAAACGGAGTGCTGCAGCCATAGGCGAGGAACAGCAGCGATGCGGCAAACACAAGGAAGTCCGGAGTCAGCAGGAAGGCATATTCTTTATATGACGGACAACAGCTGCACAGCTGCCTTTCGGCCCTCTCTTTGCTAATGAAGTTCGAATCTGCCGAAGGGCTGGGCAGTTGAGGGTCGTCACATTGTGCCTTAAGGCTGCATTCCACAGAGATTTTCTCACTGGCAATGTCACTAATGGTGGAACTGCACAGCTCCTCGACAAGGGTGAGGGGTCTCAACAGAGCACCACAAACACAAATATTCGCCACAAGGCCTCCAAGGATGAGTAATGCCCCACGCCAAGAGTACTGTTCAATCAGCAGCTGAACTACTGGAGCTAAAACAAAAGTCCCAATCCCACTTCCTGACATGGCCAATCCATACGCCACAGCTTTCTTCTTGCAGAAGTACTTGCCGACTATTGATATGGCAGGAGAATAAGCTAAAGCATAGCCACAACCTGCAACACAAACAGATTTTTAAAAAAATTATGACGTGCTTTTAATGTAAAAGCTATGCGATGTAAGGTAAAGATGCAGTCCAAGCTTCGATTACTTTCGACGCGTTATTCCGAGATAGACACTGAAAGGCTGCAGTTCCCATCCCAAGACCCGCTGTTTCAGTTTGCTCCTACATAGAGGAGCATGAGTCTCTTCTTAAAATATATTTTCTGTGTCAACCTATGCTGAAGCAGGTGAGACTTGAACCAGAATGTATTGAATCTGGGTCTCCTGGCTGAGAGATGGGACACTACCACAGCGCCACAAAAGCCCTTTTGAGGAGCACAAGTGACTTCCCAGTTAATGTCCACCACCTGAGCACAATTACATATGGAATTACTTTGCAATGAACATTTCCATCCAATTGTTCTCACTTTTGGCTTTCTATTGAAATTAGGTTTATCACATATTCTCAAAAGGAGGGTACGGTAAGAGATTTCAGTGGGATTTTTTTGGTTGCCTTCCCTATTTTGATAGAGAGATGGTAGAAGAGTCTCAGGAATACAAAGACTGTGCTCACAGGCTGTTAATCCTATTGCTAGATATCACTTACACATGATTAGGATATTTTATTTGTGTAGCACTTCTACAGCAGCATGCATCGTGATAAACACTGAGTAGCACAAAGCCTCCTTTCAACATGCTTCTTTGCTGTGAATATAAAATATAAAATGGAAACATTGCAAGGTGATCGGGAAAAAGTAAGGGACTGTGTCGAATTGGGAATGACACTTCAAATATGATCTCCGGTCCAATGGATGGTCATCCACTTTGGTCCTAAAACAGAGTAAAGTCTTTTCTACAGTGGTGAAGAGTGAGAAAATAGTGGAAGTTCAAAGACTTGACTGTTCCAAGTACTTAGATCATTAAAATTTTATGACCAGCTACAGAAATTAATCAGAGCCGCTAATGGAATGCTGACCTTTATATTTGGAGGATTAGAATATAAGGAGATAGAAATTAAGTGAAAACTAAACCAAGCAGCAAATAAACCTCTCCTGGAGACCCATGACTGTTTCGAGCACCACATCTCTGGAAGCATTTAATGACCTTGGAGGGAGGGCAGTGTAATTCACTAGAATGGTACCTGAAGTCCATAGGTTACATTGTGAAGGACTAAGCAAACACATACTGCATTCCTTTGAATTTCAAGAGTTAAGGGTTTATTTGATTGAATCATTCAAGATAGAAGAACAGATAGGGTAGACAGGGAGAAACTGTTGTCTCTGCTTGAGCAGGTCTGGGGGGGGGGGGCGTGCAGTAGGAAAAAAATAACAGCAGATCTTTCAGGAGAGAAATTAGATAACACTTCAATGCAAAGTGTGGTCCAAGTTTAGAACTCTATTGCAACTAGTAACTAACACTAGATTAGATGTTAACTTACAAACTGAGACTGACAGATTTTGGTAAACCAAAGATATTAAGGGACGTCATGTGTCAGATTAAATCACAGGCCATACTTAACTAGTAAAGCAGAGAGCACTGAGCCCACTGGAGAGTTGGGTTATTCTATGGCTGCTACTGAAATTCTACATATCTGCCAAAAGTGCAGTATACAGCAAAGGGGTTGTGTAAGAATCTCAACAGTTAGTGAACTCATGCGAAAGTAGCTTCTCTTTAATTGGATATATTAGTTGTCGCATTAATATTTCATCTATGTTGGTTTTAGTTTGTTTGCTGCAGAAAAAGTTTTATAATATGGTATCATGTCCTTCAGTAATTATGATTGGTCACTGGGAAATTCATCCCTCTTAAGAAGTCTCTACAGAGATTGCAATAACATGTACGCTGACAACATCCAGCCCCACCCATCTCCCGACTCGTCCACTGTTTATAGATTGTCAGACCATTTATCTGAGTGCTGTTCTCAGTGGCTCTCTGACTTCCTCACCTTTTACCACCTAAGGATGTCCCTGGGGGATTTAGTGCACCAGTCAATTATATTTACACAGCAGTTATAGCTCTTACCAGTGACAACTCCCAGAGATAGATAGAGATACTCCAAGCAGGTAGCGAATGAGCTGAGAATGAGGCCGGCAGAAGCTAATATTCCTCCAAGAATCACTGACACTCTCGTAGAATAGCGATTGCTAATAATACTTCCAACAGGTGCTACAGAGAACAAAGGGACAAACATAATAGATGGGATACACTGCGGTATCCCTATGCTGCTTTTGACTCTGTACAAATGCAAAAACTGACAAAACTCAACATAAAACAGTAATTCATGGAATAAATGACAGAGCACTTTATTTTTGCCTGGATTGGAGGGTTTGAGCTACAGGGAGAGGCTGGGGGCTTTTTTCCCTGGTGTGTCAAAGGCTGAGGGGTGACTTTATAGAGGTTTATAAAACCGTGGGAAGCATGGATAAGGTGAATAGCCAATGTCTTTTTCCCAGGGTAGGAGAGTCCAAAACTAGACAGCGTAGATTTGAGGAGAGAGAGGCAAGATTTAAATACGACCTAAGGAGCAATGTTTTCATGCAGAGGGTGGTATGTGTATGGAATGAGCTGTCAGAGGAAGTGGTTGAGGCGGGTACAATTACAACATTTAAAAGGTATCTGGATGGGTACATGAATAGGAAGGGTTTACAGGGACATGGGTCAAATGCTGGCAAATAGCACTAGATCAGTTTAGGATACCTTTTCACACAGAGGGTGGTACATGTATGGAATGAGCTGCCAAAGGAAGTGGTGGCAGCTGGTACAATTACAACATTTCAAAGGCATCTGGATGGGTATATGAATAGGAAGGGTTTGGAGGGAAATGGGCAGGGTGCTGGCAGGAGGGACTAGATTGGTTTGGGATATCTGGTCGGCATGGACGGGTTGGACTGAAGGGTCTGTTTCCATGCTGTACATCTCTACGGTCGGTATGGATGAGTTGGACTGAAGGATCTGTTTCCATGCTGTATAACTCCATGACTCTAAGTGTTATGCCACCTAAAGGTCACCATTTCAGTGTTACTCTAGGGTCATGTTCTAAAACCATCATAGCTAATGGTAGACCCTGGAGAGTATTGTCGAACAGAGACCTTCGGGGTGTCGGGACATAGTTCCTTGAAAGTGGAGTCACAGGAAGACAGGATGGTGAAGAATGCATTTGGTGCACTTTCCTTCACCAGTCACAGCACTGAGTACAGAAATTGGGACATCGTGTTCCAGCTGTACAAGACATTTCTAAGACAACATTTAGAGTACTGAGTGCAATTCTGGTTGCCCTACTGTTGGAAGGATGCTACTAAACTGGAAAAAAAATTGACAAGGCTGTCATTGAAACTGGATAGTTGGATAGGCTGGAACTTTTTTCACTGAAGATAGGAGACTGAGAGGTGACCTTCTTGAGGTTTATAAAATCATGAGGGTCATACAAAAAGTGAATAGCCAAGGTCTTTTCCCGGGGTGGGGGAGTCTAAAACTAGAGGGGATAGGTTTAAGGTATGTGGGGAAAGACTTAAGAGGGACCTGAGGGGCAACTTCTTTCACTCAGAGGGTGGTACGTGTACAGAATGAACTGCGAGAGGAAGTGTTGAGGCGGGTACAATTACAACAGTTAAAATGCACTTGGACAGGTACAAGGTTAGGAAAGATTTAGAGGAACACGGACCTAATGCAGGCAAATGGGACTAGTTCAGTTTAGGGAAACTGATTGGCATGGACGACTTGGACTGCGCTGTCTGACTCCATAACTCCATGCATCCATGGCATGTGTTTAGACAGTCAAGATGTATGTAATGTACAGTGTTGTCAATAAGTGCAGAGCACAGTGTGCAAATCTGTGACATTATAGCAATGTAAATAGTTAGTGTTGTTAGCAAATTCCCAAGACTGCCCCAACAAGAATCTAGTTATTATGGCACATGCTGCACAAAGCTAACAGGTAAGGCAGCGCTCAGAGCACACCATATCAGCAGTGGTGATTGGCCTAAAATCCGTGTCCCGCAGTTGTTTTCTACTCCACATATGTCTTTGTCTGAGTTCTCTGCAGCAGAACCCAAGTGCACCTTTGTTCTGAGGAGTTAGCACCAGCACTATCCTCTGACTGGCTGCAGCTTTTGCCTACCCAGTGACTCACCACACACAGATCCTGCCTCACTGCTGCCCTCTAACGGACAAACAGTGTCAGCATTCGAGTAGTAGCTACAACAAGTGACATTGTTTCTTCTTCATTAGTCTCTCATTCTTCTTGTACTTCACACTCTCCCCAACCAATTGTGGACCAGGTGAGGGTTCTCGTGTGTAGCTAAAAGGATAAAAGTACAAGAGTCTTGGTGGAGTGAAAGGGGCATATTAGAATTTGCACAAAGACCATAACATATGAACACATGGACTAGCCAAAGATCATGAAGCAGGAATTCTTTATTCCACAGGCAGGAGGTCATTACAAACATGAAGGAAAATTAAGGATAAATGAGGAAGTATTTACACTATGTATATGGAACAACCTGGACTGGCGGGGGAATGTTATATTGGGCTGAGGAATCCATTTGTCTGTCTGCTCCCCCTCCGATCAGCCCTCGCCTCATCAAAGATGCTCTTTCTTTCCAGTGACAGTCCATTTAATTGTTCCAGCTGCCCTCCCTCATCATCATCTCCTTCTGTTGGAGATCCCAAAGAACATCTCTGCTCACTCAGCGCCTTCTATCACTGTTGCTACCTGCTGCTGTCAGTCTCGTTATACGCATTTACATGATCCGCAGTTTGTAAATCAGAGGACATTGTGGGTTGAGGAAATAATACAGGGATTTGAGAAGGCTAGGTTTGAGCATTTTGTGAAGTTGCATAATTTCAGCATTATCCTCATTCACTGCAGTGTCAATGATGCTACCCACTCTCTTCTTTAGTAGGGGTGAGGGTAATGCTGACAATGTCTGACACCCGCTATCGAGTTAGGTGCTGCTGTCTCTGATTATGGGCCACCTTGTCCTGCAAGAGAGAGGGAAGTGTGCTTCAGTGCTTTGTCTTTCATAGTTGGTAGAGTGGAAGCTGTGAGTGTTGGGTATGAGGCTTGCAGCAGTGAGAGAGGATGCGGTGATGCTGTGAATGTTAGCTTTCAGTTGGACTTGAATGGGATAGACAATAAGTGAGTGAACAGGGTGTGGTGACTAGAGGAGTGCGAGAGGACCAGTTATCAGGAAATGGTATCTGAAGATGCTTTCACCGAGTCTGACAATGTGCAAGACGTCTTTGAATTTTCTTGTGTCACTGCACTCTGGGCCTCAGAGCTTCTCACATTGGCACGATGGTGATTTTTCCTCAGCGTAGTGTCTGTGTGAAATGAATGAATTTTACTGCCTGCTGCTTGCCTTTAAAGGGGTGTACTCTGGCTATAGTGGTATCAGCCTTGCACTGTCATGTGATCCTTGCTGGCAGGCAGCAGTGCATTCAAGATTGGAGTGCAATCATTATAATTAGCAGGTAGCACAGATGTTGCACGATCTCCACGCGACGTTGGACAGCCTGGGTCCGTTCACACATCAATGGACCTTACAACTATGTTCAAGGCTATCAAAGTTTAGAGTCCTGAGGTTTGCTTTCTCTGAAAAATAGAATGGGAAGAGAATTATTGCAAGTTGAAAGAGTAAATGATGAAACCAAAGAATAAAAGAAATGTTCATAAGCACTTGCTGAAATCATACCTTATTGAACAAAAGCAACCAGCCAGTTCCTAGGAATCCCAGATCAATGGACAAGATTGGATGTACACTCCGGGTAGGTGTTGCTATCTGATTTGTTGATATCCTGCAGATTGTCAGCAATTTAGCTTTCAAAATGTTGCCAAAATGCTTCTTCGACTGATCATAGCATGCATTGGAATTCAATAACATGTTTCAAATCATAAACATTGCGAAACCATTATCACGGATGTGCTCTTCTAGAAAAAGTCATAAAAATCTAATATTTGAATGGCGAAAGATGTTTGGTCCAGCTTTGCATTTACTGGAGGGTCCTGGGTCTTCAGTAGTTTCTGCTGTTAATGCTACTGGATACATGGAAACAAATTCAGAATACTGCAACCGAACATCGGGCTAATTCCATTCTTGTTTTTCAATGGTCTGCACCAGATATAATAGTCTTCACTCATGACCCATATATATCCTTTAATGTCTAACAGGCATATGTTGCAATATCAGAAGGTCTTTCTTTAACTTTCCTCATGGATTTCCAAGTTGCAAAGTCTGCCAGGGATGTGGTTACTTTCCAGGCTGCAACCTGCAGTTTAAAATGTCTTCCCGTTCCCCACACTGGGGCCATCATTAGTTTACATCATTTGCATTTTCATTGATAATTGCAGAGTTCGGAAAAATTACACCTTTGGTTATTGCTTGCAGTTTTATATTTCCCAGTTAATACAACTTCATTCTTGTAGAAAGTTTGGCTTTTTAATTTCGGAAAGAATTATGCAGTGGGTTGGGAGCTCAAGGAACAAAGCTTGGGCCAGAAGAGAAACTAAAAGATCTCAGAATTGATGCCCATCCTGGCAGCTATTCCCAAATCCCAAATGTGGGATGCGGTTAGTTCAACACTTCATGATCTTTCGAGTCCCAAGTCCTTACCTTCCCACCTGGGAGAAAGTGAGGACTGCAGATGCTGGAGACCAGAGTTGAAAAATGTGGTACTGGAAAAACACAGCAGGCCAGGCAGCATCCGAGGAGCAGGAGAATCGACGTTTCGTGCATGAGCCCTTCTTCAGGAATGAGGCTGGTGTGCCAAGCAAGCTGAGATAAAAGGTAAGGGGGAGGGGACTGGGGGGAGGGGCGCTAGGAATACGATAGGTGGAAGGACGTGAGGATGAGGGTGATAGGCCGGAGAGGGGGTGGGTGCGGAGTGGTCGGGAAGAAGCTTGCAGGTCAAGAGGGCGGTGCTGAATCCGGGGGTTGGGACTGAGATAAGGTGGGGGGAGGGGAAATGAGGAAGCTGGAGAA
>NC_057731.1:13342096-13378877 GCF_004010195.1 Chiloscyllium plagiosum
GGGTGTGTATGAGTGCCTGTGAGAGAGTGTGTGTCTGTGTGAGAGTGTAATGGGGTATAAGTCTGTGATAGGGTGTGTGTGTGGGTGTATATGTGTGAGCATATGAGAGAGAGCTTGTGTATGAGAGGGGGTCTGCATGAGTGTAGGCCCATACATTCGCTCTCATACATTCATACATATACACTCCCACATTCACACCCACACACACATCCTCTCACAGCCTTATACCCTCTACTCACACACATACACATACTCTCTCACAGACACTCACACCCCCCCAGATACACACACATGCACACACACACACACACATATAAGTTTGTGGGATGAATTTGTACTTGCAGAATTACATTTTATTTTGCTCAAAAAACTGCACGAATCCATGTAAGATTCTTTAAATCTCTTTTTTAGAAATAGAATCAGTCTGAACATTGGGGCACAGACAGACAGACTTTAATCTCACACCTTCAATGCATTATCTGAGTTGACATGGCACTTATTGTTAAAGTTCACTTGAGAATGTAATTTTAAAAAAAGTTCTAGGATTTATATATGAAAGAACTGAAATCAACATGGTCATCCTAAAACAATCCAGGTCTTTTTCAATATATAATTTCAGTTCCATCACACTGTAAACCTTTGCTATAAATTCTGTGTCTCACGATCTTATTCTCCACAACCACCTGATGAAGGAACAGCGCTCCGAAAGCTAGTGCTTCCAAATAAACCTGTTGGACTATAACCTGTTGTTGTGTGATTTTTAATGTCATCAAGTATGGAAGCTTTACTGGATTTACTGAAGGATTTGCACATCTGATTAATTCAGAATCAAAACAGTAATTTCTTGACACTTTGAAACTGCTCCTCAGGTACTGAGACAGATATTAAAAAGCTGCCAAGGAAATGTGCCCAGATTGGTCGAAATTAATGTTTCATTCGTACCCAAGTTCTTTTTAAAGTCTAATCACTTTATTCCAACCCGGTTACTGCATCGCTCTGGCAAATAATAATTAACAGCAGATACTTGTTGTGCCTTCAGCTCTGTAGAGTATAATATTTGACTAGTTAACCAAGTTAGCACAGTGAAGCAACTCTCTGCACCACAAACTACAGAATCAACCCTGAACCGTAGGAAAGGAGAATTTAGTTCATGAAAAAAAACTGCAAATCTTCCTTCAAATTATTAACATAACTGCAGAACGTCTGAAACACGCACTAAGCTTACAGTAGAACAATTGAGAGTGCCAAAAAGTGTGACTGGCATTTTAGCCCTCCATTTGTGAATGGTCAAACACCAAGCAAGTCAGCTGCTTAATTACAAACCTCTGAGCAGAGAGTGTTGTTGTCACAGCAGCGAACATGGAACCTGGGACTTCCCACTGACCCACAGGGCAAGCCCAATTAGGTTTGTTTCCTTAGATTGTGAGGATTGGTGCAGCATGGCCTTGCAGCCTTATTGATACTTTATCCCATCTTCTCTGACAGTGTAAATTCTTTACAGTTGGCCAGCACTATAAAGCTCTCATTCTATGAAAGGTTTCCTGATAGTCTATGAAAGGTTTCCTGATGGTCTATGAAAGGTTTCCTGATGGTATTTCAGTGGAAGTTCAACCCTCGGAAACAGATAGAGAGCTGAAAGCTCAAAAATAGCGTGTTCCCAATTTTAAAAAACGGGCCCTTTTTAAAAATCATCTCTTGTCCCCCACGCCATTCTTTGTTCTTCCGATCCTCAACGTTTCGATTGCCCACAGCACATCTCAAGTTAAATGTGAGCAGTGTGTTCAAAAAAAGATATAATTACTGCCTTAGACACACACAGAATCTTCATTATATGCAGAGGGTTGTCAGAGGCTTAAGATGTAATTTATTGATATCATCAAGTGATGAGCTTGAATGGAATACTTGAGAACAAATAAGTGAAATCATTTATACATTTATACTATTTGCTCATTACAGAATCATAAGACCGATACACAATTCTATTAATAATCATGTGGCTAATGATTATGGCCAACTTCCATGACCTCAACACAACAGGATAGCTGCAATTAATCCACTGCAGCCCATGCTTTCTGAGCTGCTGAGGACTACATGATTGCACATGGGGAAAGCTTCCCAAGTTGTATTTCGGAGGGTACGGTTTATGAGTTGAAGTAATCACACACTCACCAAATACCATTGTCGTGCAGTCAACCGTGGAGTGTATCCATGCTGTCATGGCGTAGTCTTGGGCAAAATAATTCTGGAACTCCACGAAAAATATGGAGAAGCATCTGAGAAATCCAAAACAAGTATCAGGTGTAGCATGGAACTAAAATATACAAATGCTCAGAATGCACAATTGATACATCAGCAACAGGAAGATGAATTAACACTGTGGGTGGAGACAAAGTAGCAGATGTTCCTTTTTCTACACCTGCATGCATTGAACGTGCTTACATCACAACTACACAGCTTGGCACTGTTAAGAGAGCTTGCAGCTTCCTTGGCTTTGGGAATAGACACATGGAATACAAAAGGAAAGAGGTTGTGTGGCATGTTCAGAAAATACTTGTTAGACCTAAACTACAACACTATATTCTTCTCCGGACAGACACTTTGGGATGTGAAGTTCTTGGGGAGGACAGAGATTTACTAGAATGCTAACAGGGAGGAGGACCACGAGCTACTTTGAGAGACTGGAGAGGCTGGGGGTGATTCTCTTCAACAGAGAAGGTTGAGGGGAGATTGAATTCAAAAGCGTGAGCAGTTAGGATCGTGCAAATAAGGAGAATCCATTTCCAGTGGCAGCAGTATTGGGAATCAGTGGATTCAGATAGAAAGCCATTGCTAAAATGAAAATCAGGGTGGGGGACAGGGTAGTAGATATTTGTAGTCAGCTGGGAAAAGCAGACTTTAAATTACCACATGTGGTTATCCAGTGCCTTTTGCAATTCCACACATGCACTGAAGGGGGCGCAGAGGAGATTCACCAGGATATTGCCAGGGAAGGAGCAGTTTAGCTGTGGAGAGGGGCTAGGATTGTTTTCTTTGGAGCAGAGGAGATTGGGGGGGGATTGATGGAAGTGTGTAAGACTATGAGGGGCATGGATAGGGTGAGTATACAGCAGCTAGTCCCCTGTCATGCTAAAGGGTCAATAACAAGTGGATGTAAGTTTTAAAGTGAAAGCTAGGAGGATTAAAAGGACATTTTGAGAAAATATCTTTTCATCCAGAGGGTAGTGGTGATCTGAAAAGCATTGCTAGGAGAGTAATTGAGGCAAGAAACCTCACAATCTTTAAAAAAAATACTTGGATGATCACTTGAAATGGCATTACATTTCAGGCTACGTGTCTAGTGTATGTATATAGGTCAAACCGACTTGATGGGCTTCTTCTATGATGTATGACTCCATGATTTCGCAAAGCACCTTTCCACCCAATAAAGTATTGTAACATGGGAAATACAGCAGCCAATTTTCAAACAACAAAATGACAAAAACAATCTGTTTTTGTGATAATTGATGGAGGGATAATATTGCAGGTCAAAATGGATGAGGGTGTGTCTCTCGGATGTACAATGCAACCTCTGTTGGATAAGGCAAAGCCCAGTAAGAAAGTGGATGTACCAGGAACCACCCACCCCCTCCTCATCCTCTTGCCTTGCTCAACATCTCTCCAGTGGTGGTGTCTTTGTCACTGAAGACCACCACAATTATGGCATACTTCTCACAATCACTACATTATTTCTTCAGATCCAGGCAGCAAAACTGTTGCATCAACACCCTAATTACCCGTGCAGTGAGATTCGACATGACTGAATGACTCATTATATCTGCAGAGAGATCCAAGCCAGATGTTAAACTGACAGAGTCATCAACACTCAACAGCCACAATTGGCTTGATATGGTGACTGAAACCCTGAAGGACAACTGCAAAATTAAAAGCATTGTGACGGTTGTCAGGATGCCAAGCAATTGCCTGCATGATGTGGTGGCCTTTGTGTTTGTGGTACATTCTGTATTGAGATACGGTGACCCCAGAGCTGTGTGAGCAGTCGATGGAAGCCAGATATTCAGCCTGCACCTTGCTGGTCAAGTTCAAGGTAATGAACCCCTCAGAAGTGACATAAATAACATTCCTTATCTCTTGGATCAGGAGTGAAAAGCAAAATGGGTTAAATTACCGTACAGCACCTGGTTTTGCCTAGAACAATCTCATGCAAAGAAATTCAGGACCATGTTACCTTCACACTAACTTACAGTGTAGTCCATGACCTGGTTAGAAATGGTGGCAGCTTGTTATTAGCGCCTCCTTTGTAATATGGAGACAATGCACATACGGTCCCCAGCTGAGGTAATGGAAATGCTCCTAGATCATTTTAAGCTCCTGCTGAGGAGCTATTCTTGCGCCTTGAGCAGCTTGTCATCTTCTTGCCTCTGTGCCATCTGCCTGTCATGCTGTGGCCCAAACGTCTGACCATGCTTGCATTTCACACAACTTACAACCCAGTTTTCTGGGTATGTCATGCAAGCGCTTCCAGAAAGTTTGAAGCTTGAAATGGATCTAAATCTTCATAGAGTCATAGAATCATAGAGATGTACAGCATGGAAACAGACCCTTCGGTCCAACCCCTCCACTTCTTTAAATAGTACTGGCAAGGGTCCTTCCTGCTGCTGAATGCAAGATCAGTGATGGGTGTTTCAGAGAAGGTGTTGGCAGGAATAGCAAGTCAGAAACAGTAATTCTGTGCTCTGACTAAATCTGTCTACCCTGTATATATCTGGCTCTCAACCCAATGTCTACACAAAACCCTTCAACAAAATGGCATTTGTTGTGGACCACAATGTGCATATTTTGGGTAAGCATCACTTTTATAGCAAAACAAACACCCATAACATCACCAAAAAGGGCAAAAAATCCTACACAAGAACATAAACTTGCAGTTCATTGACATAACAGCTACTGGCAAAATGTTGAGAGGCCTTGCAAAATCTCATCGATCAAGTAAAATTGAGAGTATGGATTGACATTGAACATTAAAAAACCAAAGACAATGATAATTAGAAGGAATTGAAGTGGATAGTGTCACACTGGACAAGTAGATAAATTTGTCTAGTTCGGATGAATGAGGGCAGATGGTGGTAGATGTGATGCAGAGGTCCAAAGAACCAAGTACACAGAAGTAATTGAAGAATTTGTTGAACAACATGAAAACACAGCTGGGAATGAAAATAAAACCTCATGAGATATTAGATTCTATCCACTTTCCTGCATGGCTCAGAAACTGAGATAAAATGTAATGATACATGGAGGAAATAGACAGCTTCACAATGTAGCTGTGAAATCACACGCCAAAATTTCCACATTAAGACCAGATGACAAACATACAGCTGCTAGAATTTGTAAGAGCAAAAGAACTTCAAGAAGTGACATCCAGGAAATCAAACATTAGCATTTCAGCCATTTGATTTGGAGTTGAGATCTCTTCTGGATGGAAAGATACAGGAAGCATAAAGAAATGGGCAATCTCAGTCTAGTTGGATGATAGATGTCATTGAATGGTTGCAGACGAGCTCAAGTGGATGTGCAAGGAAGGTGTGAGGCAGTAAAGTGCGATATCTCTTGGTGGGAGTAGCTACAAGCAAGACAGGTTGAGGCTTAGAACACTTGCCACAGAGAACCATTTAGTGGTCATTGTCTGATAAATAAAGGAAAAATCACCATAGTTTTACCAGACCACAGGGCTGCTCTCTCATTAGAGAGAGATGACTGGTGGCAGTTTAACCAGAGGGTCAGCATGCCTCATGTGAGAGGAGAGTCATAGTCATAGAGTCATAGAGTTGTACAGCACAGAAACAGGCCCTTTCATCCAACTCGTCTATGCCGAGCAGACATCCTAACCTAATCTAGTCCCATTTGTCAGCATTTGGCCATATCCCTTTAAACCCTTCCTTTTCATATACCCACCCAGATGCCTTTTAAATGCTGCGTTGAAAGTCATTGAGTAATTGAGTCATACAGATGTATAGTACAGAAACAAACCCTTCAGTCCAATTCGTCCGTGCTGACCAGATATCCCAACCCAATCTAGTCCCACCTGCCTTTTAAATGTTGCAATTGTACCAGCCTCCACCACTTCCTCTGGCAGTTCATTCCATACATGCTCAGCCCTCTGTGTGAAAAAGATACCCCTTAGGTCCCTTTTAAGTCTTTCCCCTCTCGCCTTAAACCTACACTCTCTATTTCTGGACTCCTCCACCCCAGGGAAAAGACATTGTCCATTTACCCTATTCATGCCCCTCATGATTTTATAAGCCTCAATAAAGTCGCCCCTCGGCCTCCGACGCTCCAGGCAAAACAGCCCCAGCCTATTCGGCCTCTCCCTATAGCTGAATTCCTCCAACCCTGGCAACATCCTTGTAAATCTTTCAGAACCAAGAGGTTGAGAAGGAGTGTTGTGCACAGTGACTTCAACTGGTGGGGGAATTGAACCCATGTTGTTGACATTACTCTGTAACATTAAATCTGATAACTAATAAAGGGCTCTTAAAGGCCTACAAATCAGAAGTACCTTTAAAAGATCTGGAGAGAATGTGTTAGAACAAGCCAAACCCCCTTCCCTACAAATTAAGCTCAGCTCCTAAATTAGAAACCTACACTTCTGAATCTGTTTTATTTAGGGGATCATTTCGATGGGATCCCTTACAAAATATTCTCTAAAAATACCATCTTTAAGAGTCTGACATAATGGCCACATTTATTTGACAAAGTTACTAGAGAATATCCAGTGATCAATGATCCATCTGCATAGTCTCCATCTCCAGAGAAGAAAAGGAGAAGTGAAACATTGAAGGGCAAATCAGAAAACTAAATTCCTATTAACGTCATAATTTCAATTCAATTATGCCTTTGTTAAAATTCTTTGATCAGCCATTATACGACTTGAAGCTAAACTTGGGCAGCACGGTGGCACAGTTGGGCGGCACGGTGGCACAGTGGGCGGCACGGTGGCACAGTGGTTAGCACTGCTGCCTCACAGCGCCAGAGACCCGGGTTCAATTCCCGCCTCAGGCGACTGACTGTGTGGAGTTTGCATGTTCTCCCCGTGTCGGCGTGGGTTTCCTCTCACAGTCCAAAGATGTGCAGGTCAGGTAAATTGGCCACGCTAAATTGCCCGTAGTGTTAGGTAAGGGGTAAATGTACGGGTATGGGTGGGTTGTGCTTCGGCGGGGCGGTGTGGACTTGTTGGGCCGAAGGGCCTGTTTCCACACTGTAAGTAATCTAATCTAATCTAATCTGAATTCCCTGCACTTTAATTCACTATGATATTACATAAAAATTGACCTCAGACATTAGTTGCAGTTTCAAAAGATCACATAATTTCAACATAAATGAGCAATCCAATTAAGCAACAACAACACCATTAAAAATAATAGGCACTATTCCCAGTGTTCTGAAGCCCTGCTCCAAGGTAAAGTCAGAGCTCCTGAACACAAAGACTTCCTTGGCATGCTTCCATGGGACATTATGTTGCCACATGCTGCTACGTCTACAGGATTGGAAAAACAGCTCCAAACACAATGAATCAGAGCATTCAGGTCTGTCTGTCTCGGCCAGGGAGAAAGAAAAGCAGATGTTGATTCAACTCCCGCTGATCAATCAGATGATCAATTCCTCAGGGCACAGCACCTGCTGTACTCCTCTAGGCCAGGAACAGCATGCACGCAAGATAAGAGGAAGAATGGTTAAAACGTACACCGAAAAAAGGTTCAAACTAACGTCACACATCCAATACTGAACAGAAATGTAGATTATAGATCATTCTGAAGGATTGTAAATGCAAGCAAAGCTTTGTCTTAATCAGAGCAAAGTATAATGACCCCAAGAGGTTTTCTGACAAACCTGGACACTGCCCTTGTGCAAACAGTCACTAAGAAGCAGCTAATCACAACCATCCAGCCCCATCCTCCATCTGGGGCTTCCATTAATGGAACCTTTGAGTGCCGGGCCATTGTACCAATTCGACTGTCTACTGAGATTTGCACTGCACCCTGGTTCCAACAGAATGTCAAGTTTGTTTTTCTGTACTGCAGAGGGTGGTTCAGAACTTCTGCACTCGGAGGTTTGGAATGTGCTCTTGTAAATGATTTTCATGAAACATCTGAAAAAAATTAAACACAGGATGCGTTAGGTCAAAAGTCATATCTGCATGATTAAGAATGAGGCAAATTGATTGCAAATTCTTACCACAAAAGATTTAAGAACTTTAATTAGAAAAGACCAGATCAGAAGGCCTACATAAGAACTCAATAAAATAAGAATGTAAAAGACAGACTGCTTAATCATCATATTTTTCTACTTTTTGTACAAACACAACACAAGCAGGAGCTCACATTTGCAAATGCAAACGGCACTCTTTCGATGTTTGATGAACACAATTATTCTTAACAAGCTGAAGCAAGCCCAGGACGCAGCAAGCAGTCAGGCACAAAGAGTAGAACTTACAAAGGAATGAACTTTATTCACCCATTGCAATTGTGTGTTTATGCACAGTAACGAACAAGACATGAGTGGCGATAGATATCCAACCATCGCCTCATTCTTGACGCCTTTGTCTACTTAACTACCTCCCTCTATTTTATCCTCCAGCTTGAGTCATTTGCGATCAAAGGAAAATAACATTACCAATTTGTTCAAATCTATATCTGCCTTGTTCAGGTCCGCATAACACAAATTACACAATTTCTTCAAAGTTTTTTCCGGTAAGAAGGCGGTGAAGTAGGTTACTCCAGCTGGAGTTCGTCTGCTGCACCTGTTCTTATTCTTTCTTTCTCCTTCTCTTCCTCCTTTCTCTCGGCCTCAAATAGGCAGCCCCAGCCTCTGAAATGGGGACTCCAGTGACCGGCGGCTCAGTGCGGTGTGTGTTGGCAGCCAGCGGTGAGAGCACATTGACCAGCGCTGATCTGCTGTGGACAGCCCTTGGTGAGAGACTCTGATGTTTGTCTTTTTAGCTTCTTGTTTTCTGACCTAGGGTTATGCTGTGTATAGCTGTAATGTAACCTTTTCTCTTCATTTTTCTATTCTTTAACTAAGGATTGTACCCTAGTACTCAATAGCTAAGATGGTGCCATGTGCTGCTGACGTTGTTACACCGTAATTAATCTTGTAACTGAAGAAACTGTATCTAGGTTTGTACCTAACTTGGCACGGTAAGTGGCAATTTGTTAACTTTTCACTATACTAATTTGCGTACATGTGACAATAAAGCTAATTCAATTCAATTCAAAATTGCACTTCTATCCCACAGGAGAAAGTGAGGACTGCAGATGCTGGAGATCAGAGTCAAAAAATGTGGTGAATCGATGGTTCAGGCAAAAACCCTTCATCAGGAATGAGGCTCAATTCCTGATGAAGAGCTTTGACCTGAAACGTCGACTCTCCTGCTCCTCGGATGCTGCCTGACCGGCTGTGCTTTTCCAACACCACACTCTTTGACTCCTATCACACAGGCACAGAACTCAAAAGCTTATGTTTAGATGTCATCCCTGTCTTGGGTCTTTGAGTATGATGTACATTGAGAAGTTTGACCTGTGCACAAAGTGAGAACAAGGTCAGCAGTGAAGCACTGTGCCAATCTGAGCCCTGCAGTCAGTGTAGCCTCAGGCAGTATTTTAAATTCGATTAGATTACATTACAGTGTGGAAACAGGCCCTTCGGCCCAACAAGTCCACACCGACCCACCGAAGCGCAACCCACCCATACCCATACCCCGACATTTACCCCTAACCTAACACTACGGGCAATTTAGCATGGTCAATTCACCTAACCTGCACATCTTTGTGACTGTGGGAGGAAACCGGAGCACCCGGTGGAAACCCACGCAGACACGGGGAGAACGTGCAAACTCCACACAGAGAGTCGCCTGAGGCGGGAATTGAACCCGGGTCTCTGGCGCTGTGAGGCAGCAGTGCTAACCACTGTGCCACCGTGCCGCCCATGTTGCCAATCAATCAGTGGGCACCAACTCGTGAGGATGAGAAGCATGAGAAACATTCCAACCTTTTAAATAAAGAGTAATCAGGTTAGACAGCCCCTGCTGGATGCATCAGATTCCTAGCTGAGCCAGCTAGAACCATGGAATCCCTATGGTGTGGAAAGAGGCCATTCGGCCCATTCTGCCTGCAATGACCCTCCGAAGAGCATTCCACTCAACATCCTCCTCCACTCTATCCCCATAACCCCAGATTTAGCATGACCAACCCACCCAGCCTACACAGCTTTGGTCTTGGGGGAAACTGGAGCACCCACCAAAAACACTCATCGACACGGGGAGAATGTGCTATCGGGATTCTATAAAACCCCAGCTCTATCCTATGAAAACATTTAGGAGCACGCAAACTCCCTACAGATAGACAGTTACCTGGGACTGGAATTGAACCCAGGTCCCTGCTGCTGTGAGGCAGCAGTGCTAACTACTGAGCCACCATGCTGCCCCCAAAGGAGGTCAGGTCTGAGGGGTGGGAGAAGAGGACATCAACAGTGTGCTGACAGTTTTGTGTGTGTGTGCACGTGTATCTGTGTGTGAGTCTGTGTGTCGGTGTTCATGCCTGTGTGTGTGTCTGTCTGTCTGTCTATGTCTGCATCTGTCTGTGTGTATATGTGTGTATTTGTTTGCGTGTCTGTATAAGTGTCTGTCTGTGTGTATCTGTGTGCGTGGCTGTGTATGTGTCTGTGTGTGTGTCTGTGGCTCTGTGTGTCTGTCTGTGTGTATCTGTGTGCGTGGCTGTGTATGTGTCTGTGTGTGTGTCTGTGGCTCTGTGTGTCTGTCTGTGTGTATCTGTGTGCGTGGCTGTGTATGTGTCTGTGTGTGTGTCTGTGGCTCTGTGTGTCTGTCTGTGTGTATCTGTGTGCGTGGCTGTGTATGTGTCTGTGTGTGTGTCTGTGGCTCTGTGTGTCTGTCTGTGTGTATCTGTGTGCGTGGCTGTGTATGTGTCTGTGTGTGTGTCTGTGGCTCTGTGTGTCTGTCTGTGTGTATCTTGTGTGTGTGTATATGTGTGTATGTCTGTGGGTGTGTGTGTTTGTCTTTGTGCTTGTGTGTGCATCTGTATGTCTGTGTGTGTCTATGTGTGTGGGAGTGATCTTGGGGTCCTCGTCCATAGATCCCTCAAAGTTGCCAAGAAGGTGTATGGTGTGTTGGCTTTTGTTAGCAGGGGGATTGAGTTGAAGAGCTGCAAGATTATGCTGCTGCTCTATAGAGCCCTGGTTAGACCACACTTGGAATATTGTGTTCAGTTCTGGTTGCCTCATTATACAAAGGATGTGGAAGCTTTAGAGAGAGTGCAGAGGAGATTTACTAGGACACTGCCTGGACTGAAGGGCATGTTTAATGAAGAAAGGTAGAGGGAGCTAGGGCTTTTCTCATTGGAGCGAAGAAGAATGAGAGGTGACTTGGTAGAGGTGTATAGGATGTTAAGAGGTATAGATAGAGTGGATACCTAGAGTTTTTTTTTCCCATGGCGGAAATGACTATCACGAGGGGGCATAATTTTAAGATAATTGAAGGAAGGTTTAGGGGAGATGTCAGAGGTAGGTTCTTTACCCAGAGAGTGGTGGGTGTGTGGAATGCATTGCCAGCGGTGGTAGTAGAGTCAGATACATTAGGGACATTAAGCAATTCTTGGATAGGCACATGGATGATAGTACATTAACATCCCCTTCCTGCAAACTCTCCTGGTTATCCAAGGGAGGTGTCACACCTCCCTAAGATAACGTTGCCCATGGAGCTACATAGCATCCTTAATATCCCTCGGCAGGTTGCACATAAGCCAGTCCCTTTGAATGAATGATTTATTGTCACTTGTGTTTTACAGTGAATAACACTTGCCTGGTGCACGCAACAACTCTCAAGAAACTTGACACCATCCAGGACAAAGCAACCCACTTGACTGGCACCACATTCAATCCCTCCATGACCGGCGCTCAGTAGCAGCAGTGTGTACTAACTACAAAATGCACAGCAGAAATTCACCAAAGATCCTTAGACAGCACCTTCCAAACCCACGACCACTTCCATCTAGAAGGACAAGGGCAGCAGGTACTTGGGAACAACACCACCTGCAAGTTCCCATCCAAGCCACTCACTATCCTGACATGGAAATATACCATTCTTCCTTCACAGTCATTGGGTCACAATCCTGGAATTCTATCCCTACCAGCATTGTGGGCCAACCTGCAGCAAGTGATTGCAGCGATTCAAGACGGCAGCTCACCACCACCTTCTCAAGGGCAAATAGGGAAGGGCTAGCAATGCTGGCCAGCCAAACAAATTTCCATAGCCAATGGACCTCAGTGGAGGGCAGTGACGCCCAAGTCCCACAAATGAATAAAAAACAGTAAAATACAGTGAAAGCTTCAACTGTTACCACAATCAGGCGCCATTTTCAATAGTTTAAGAATAAGAAGAGTGAAAAGATATAACTGAAAGAGAGCCCATCTTTGTCTTGGTACCTCCACCATGAGTCCTGAACCGTGCCCTGCCAGTCTTCCTCCACTGCCTCGCTGCCCCTGTGCTGGAAATCACCAACATCAGAGTTGCCATGAATTGGCACTTCGCCATTGTGCCCACCTCGCTGTCAGGTCCCACGCAAGACCCACACTCTCCCTGTAACCACGATCCCAGCTCTGGGCCTACCACAACCGGGAGCTGTCACTACCACCTTGCCGATAACTTTAAAGAAATGCAAAACATTTTAAAAATGAGCCACTGTAGCAGTTTCAGGGCAATCCCCAGTTTTAAAAGGAAAGATTGAAAGAAAATGGTCTTTTGTGAAAAACTGGTCAACCTGGCATCTGTGCTGGCAGGATTTCCCAGCAGGCCTGCCAGAATAAGGACACACCTCCTTCTGGGAATGGAGATCCTCAGAGGTATGAGATAACTCGGCCAACAAAACAGCACCTGCCAGACATCGTATCAAGGGGCAGGCATAGAAATGACAATGAACCCCGAGACTGTGAACCTATCTAGTTCATGGGATAACGATTTACTCTAATCTGAAAATATTTTGGGAGGCTCCATGAAGTCATCAGAATTTCACTGAAGTAAATTTGGGATGGTATCGACCCTTTTGTTTCCATGAATGATGAGGTTAAACCGGCCCCAGCAATCACCTGAGATGCTTCGTGAGATGGAGTTACCTGAGGAGCAGACCTGACCAGCCCTTTGTAATCGTCAGGGTAAAGGGGGCAGCAGGGCCAGCTATCGGGGCTCTTTTCCTTTCACTCTCCTCGCTCTGAGCTCGCTGCGTCTCTGGACACCAACCCTTTGGGGCTGAAGTTATCGACCCTGTCTGCGACCTCGGACCTTGGAAGGCCGCAACAACACCCGAGACAGAGAGGGAGCCCCACCGGACAAGCAACAAGTCCCTCTGAGACTGAAAGAACCCTTTTCAGGCCTGGAACACTTGTACTCTGGAGTAGTTGGTTAGGCATGGTGGGAGGGTGGTTGTGTGATTCTTCCAGTATAAGCACCCTGTAAATTGTGTAAGGTTAAAAAGATTTACGTTGTGTCCGCTCCAGTTTCCTTATATTTTGTATCATTGTATAAGTTTCATTGAAGTGTTGTACAGATTGGGCAAGTTGAAATTTTTTTCTGTAATAAAGGTCAGTGGCAATTTTCAGCTCACGTTTGAGTCCATCTGTGCTCCATCTGGGTACACCAATTCTGGCTGAGTTCACAGCAGATCCCAGACCATAATTCCAGCGTCAAGGACCGAAGGGTGATCCAGACGATTCGAACCGCCCACTCAAGGGGGTTTGCTGGCCAGGATAGGCCGTTTGATCTCTCTTTTCCTCTCTCTTGGGGATACTGCCCGAGTGGGTAGGTACCAGGTGGCCGTTGTCCCACCAACAAGAGAGGGAATCGCCCAGGCATTGGTGGTGGTCGCCATTACAGTGTGGAGATAAGTTCCGACTCGCCGGTCAGGCTATATACAGTGAGTTTGGTTCAGTGCTGTCTCCCCAGCGGGGCTGTCCTAGTGCGGCATTCTGGGTCTTTGAAGTTTCAGAGCCTGCTGGAGAGAGACCACCACAGTAATCAGTGAACCCCAGACACCGGCCGGAGGGTGGAGTAAAGGAAAGAGGCTCTTCCACACCATGCTCTAAACCAACTTGCCCCATGGTCTCCGGAACAATGACAGGTTAATGTGCCAGCACATTTGAGCAGAGGTGCCCACTCCCAACTCTACAAATTCCTCATTCATGATAATTTATACAGCAGAATCTAATTGTCGGACAGTGTAGACTCAAGGAGAGACAATTCCTCCATCTTCACCAACAACCACACGGCTCCTACAATGCTCTCCCTTGATCCTCTCTCTGGAACTTTAATAAAAATTTCAAATATTTCAGTGCTATTCTCCGGTTTTGGTAGTGAGCAACTGTTCCTGGATATTGTATTAATGAAGTTAGAACATGGGAATAAAGGGGACCAAAAAGGGGGATATTCAGTCCCTCTCAGCCTGTTGCAACATTCAATGACATCCTGGTTGATCTGCACCCCAGCTCCACCTACCCTGCTTTTTGTCCCTTAAGGCCTTTATCTAAGAAAACGTTATCAATCTCAGTTTCCATGACACAGCATCCACCAGTCTTCATGGAAAGAAAGTTGCAAATTTCCCACACCCTGAGCACAGACATATTTCACTGCAGAGTAGCCTCACTCCAATTTTAAAATAATTTGCCGTTTTGCTCAATCCCTCTGCAAAGTTGGTACATCCAAAGCTCGACTGCCGATGTTTTGACTCTCACTCAAGTCCGTTGCATGTACTATCCAGTGTTCATCCGCCTACATTGGCTGCTCAAACTTACAATTCTTGCCCTTGTGTTCAGCTCCGCAGTTAGATCTTGACTGGCAGTTAAACAGCAATGTTTCCTCACTATGCCTTTTATCATTTATCTTCTGGACGGCATTGCAGCAGCATCTGAAGTCTTTCATTCATGGAGGTCTCAAAACATTCTACAAGGTTTGGTAGGCCTGTATATCTCAAACTTTGTATTGGCCACACCAACTAGCCCTTTGCACACTGTAGACATAAACACATCGCTTCTCTGGTCTATGTCAAATACAACAGGAATATATGATAGGAACAAAAACACCGTATCCTTTAATGTTACTTTAAAGAAGAAAAAAAGTTAAATCAAACAGTATTTCATGTAATCTAGTTTGAGCTCTGTTAGTGATTACCTTAATTGTTGTAATCAATGATCTGTTGTCGTAAGTACATTTTGGCAACTTGCTATATCTCAGTTTAATCTAAAGAGCTTGCATTTTAATAAAAGCTTGCATTTATATAGTACTTTAGAAAAATAATTCTGGACATCCTTAAGCACTTCATAGATAACGAAGTGCTCTTACAGGCAGCAGCCTCTACCCTCAGCAAATGTCAGAATAACAAGCAGGAATTGGTCACTTCACCGAAACATGCTGCAGAAGAATGAAGAATGAATACTGACCAGGGGGGCAAGGAAGAACTCCCTTGCTGTCCTTCAAATACAATTGTTATTATTCTGTCCTGTTGGGGGTAAGCAGGGCCTCGGCTTACTGCCTCATCCATCCTGCAGCATCTCTGACAGCGCAGCGCTCCTTCAGTACTTTAATCGACTGTCAGCCTGGATTATGGATTCATCACTTGAATGAGATTTGAGCCCACAAGCAAGAGTGCTATCTACTAACTTTTTTTTTATTTTAAATTTTAAAATATATTGCCAAAAAAATGACAAGTTGCTGAAGCTTTCTGTTTTGCACTCATCAGAACAATTTGCAAAACTATCAAAAACTTCTTTGAAAGAACCAATCAATATAAATAACGTAGAGTGGGTTTGGCTATACTTCAGGCATTTAAAAGGTGCAAGTGTTCCAATTGCAACCTGCTGACAACCTGGTGAAAGTCCACTGGAAAATGGGGCAGAATTCCATTTAAGAATAGGAAAATCATACTCAGTTCGTGTTGCAAATCCTCCCTAGAAATTATAATCTCTGAGAAACTGCTGTAATTAAACCAAAAGGAAAATAATGGGGTTGCTAAATGAAGTGGGGCACTTTTAAGCAAAGTGGCTTTGAAAATGTAGTGAAGGGAAGGAAACAAAAGGCGGCTTTTTGAGTCAGAGGGCTTGGCTAGAGGCTGAAGACCACATGATGGAACCTCCAGGAATAAGTCCAACAAAGCTTGGCAACCCTTTGTACAGTGTATGCCTGAACTTGTAATGATGCATTTCACTAAGCAGGGCTTCACTTTGAGTGCTGTAAACGTCAGTAAACTGGTTTCAGCTACTCTACTAGATTGTCATTGCTTTTGACTTTTTGCAAGAATGTAATTAAACAGGATCCAAAGCAGGCAGAGACCAGCCCTACAATGAAGCTAGCATATGCCGTTCTTGTTAAAATTTGTTCACAGAATTTATGATAGAGAGCCATCCTATTCCAAGTGCTACTTAGTCTACTTCAGTCAGTGGGGAGTGGAACAAAATATTTCTCAAGCTACTACAGACTGTCCAGCCAACTACTCAGTAACAGAGTGGCTTACGGCCATGGTCAGATGTTTGACCAGGACAGGTGGACAATATACTCTTTGGTACAATTCCACTCAATGTAGCATCACCTGTATAAGAAGGAGCACACAGCAGTGATATTATATGACAGAACAACAGTAAGGCTTCCAGATAGAGTACAGGGGACCTGCGGAGATTAAACTTGGTTAAAGGTCAGCTCATTAATAAGATTTTCATCTGTGCTACCAAGTTTGATGAAGCAGTAAAGCAGAAAGATCTCTCATTTTAGGAAATTTTTTACAATGTCTAAAATTACTGAAAGACTTTTGAAATGTAGTCATGGTTGTATTGTGAGAAAAGCGCCATCTAACATTTGCACGGTGGGGTCTGACAAACAGCAGAGATAACAGACTGGATAAATCTATTTAAAGGAACTTGATTGAGAGAAGGCCATCAGCTAGGAGACCATGGAGAACTCATATGGGTTTCTCCAAACATGGAATCTTAAACAAACAAAAGCAGGCCCCCTTCCAAACAGGTGACACAATGCAGCACTTTTGTCAGTATTATACCAAAGTGTCAAGTCTGGATTACGGACTCAGGAGTTTGAGGAGCGACTTGAATCCATGACCTCTGACCCAGATGAACTGAACCCCATTTTACATCATGGCAAAGATTAAGCTTCTACAAAAATAGAATCTGGATGCAGTGAAGATGTCTGGAATTGATTACTTAAATAAGTGCAAGCTGCATTGGACTTGTCTGTTGTTGATTGAAGTGGCTCATTTGTTCCAAAATAGTTTTCCAGGCACATTGCTGGCAACTCAGTGGGATCATCTATTAAAACAATCTTGCTAACTTCCAATAAGTGTGTATTTGCAGAGCCAACGAAACATTGTCCCCGAATGCCAGCAAGCCCCATAGGGGAAGGAAGAGTCTGTCCTTCCTGAAGCTATACTGAAAGATTGAGCAGCTCTGCCCATGTATCTGGAGGAGAGAAGGGATTGAAATTCCTGTCTTTTATCTCAATAACATACTACCAGTTTAAAAAGTGGTGGAATGAGAATGGAAGCACTAAAACATTATTTGTTTCTCTTCATCACTGTTCCCTATACTTGTACCACTTTAAAACAGGATGAAATTGACTCAAACAACAATTGTCCTTTATCCGGAAGAGAGCTAAGTTATTTTCCGAACAACATTCTGAAACTGCACTTTATTCCAAGTCAGATCCAATATTAGACATTCAGTGACATTAATTCCAGTTTTAATCCATAAAAAAATGAGTGATTATTTTGTTTAGAAGGGCTGACCAGAAATAATTCTCTTGTTATTTTTCCAAATAAACATTGCAACTGTATGCAAATTGTAGCCTCCTGTTCAGATTCGTGGGTAATTTAAAATATCTCTCTACCAATTGGGAGCAATGATTATTTCATGCCATTTTGAGAGCCAGAAGCAGCTTGCATTTATATAATGCCTTCAGTGTAGAAGAAACATCCCAATGCAATTAGAGAGATTAAAACAGATGTCAAGATAAAGGAGGAGATATTACACCTTAAAAAGGAGATGGAACTATGAGCTTTTAGCGACAGAACTAGAGGAATAAACAGTGGCATGATTGTCAATGGAGGTGATAGGGAGATCAGGCTTTCAGGCGTGGCCACCCTGGAAAAATGACAAAAATAGATCAAACATTCCCACAAAGCTGTCAATAAATATGAGCACATTCCTTCAAAGCTATTTTCAAGAAATAACAAAACGTACGAGGGTCAGAAGGGAAAATGCAAATGTTTCAAGACCATTCCTCATGAAATATTTGAATTTTTAGCCAATTGATAAACACTGATTCAGCAAGTTTATACTTTACAATTGCTAAATATTATAATTCACTTTTCTTTAAAATCTGATTTATCAGCAGACTAACTATTTACAATAATGACTACCCCAATGCTTATCATAATATTCATCTTCCCAGTGGCATCACTGAAGGAAATTCAGTTTGCCTCACTCACGTTGCATATACCCCCCAGCCCTACATCTGACTTCACTGGAAAGATAGTGTTGGGCTATCTGGGGAATGGAGGGAGCTGCACTTGGTGACCGGCAGTATCTATGTCCCAAATTGTAGGCCTGAACTATCCACAGAGCATTGCTTTTATGCCTCCATTAGCCAGAGAAGTTAGCATATGTCCAACATCTACTGAATTTGCCACAAGGGCACTTGGTGTGTTGTCCTTCTTAGCACTCATCTCATGTAGAGAAACCATAGATTAGTCTAACTAATACAAGCCAAGTAGGGCACAGTGGCACTGAAATGTGAAGTGACAACTGTAGACAAGAGTGTTGAAATCAAGCTCCTCTGGTGGTTTTTTGAATCTGCCTGTTGCTATCATGCAGCCAAAATATTTAGAGGTATACATCACCAGTGTTTCCAAGGAGCAACCTTTGCAGAAGTCTTTGTGTTATCTAACCAGAAGTCAATGGACTGGAACTTTAAATAAAAGTACAAGATACAGCTCAATGTTTTATATACAGTCGTACCTCATTGACATAACGTGTTGGAAATGGAGTTCCATCATACCTTGAGTTGTCACAAAATTAAAGGTTTTTTTAAAAATGAAGAATTACCCAATTTACCTGACTTTCGGACTCATATTGAGAGAAAACACACTCCAGGTTTCTGTATTTAACAAGAATGACTAATTATAACAAATAAATACATTTTCACTACAGATTAATAATTTGGATCTGTTGAAAGGAACTCTATGGACACACACACACAGCAACGTTGACCGTGGGAACTTCTGAGAAGATAGTCCTTGGTTCCTATTCACATGGTTTACTCAGATGAGGAGAATGTTGCTTTTTGGTTTTCCATCTCCTGACACTTTTGCTTGTTTACAAGGAGCAAAGGGTGAATGCTTCACACTTATATGGCTCTTTGACTCATCCATTAAAGGTCACTTCCTTCAGCAACTGGCTTGAGATGTTTTTTTACCTCAGAGAAAACAACCACTCCTTCTCCTCCTGAGGTCCAACAGTTCCTGCCCAAGCATTCAGCTACCCCGGAGCCGGTCACATAGTTGCTGGCTCGCGGCAGGTCTGTGTCATCAATAATTGATCACAAATGGCAATGGATGCAAGATCAATTGTGAATCTGAAATCTGACATTGCTGAAAGGTTTACCTAAGGTATGAAGGGATATGGGCCAAAGCCGGGTATATAGAGACAGACCACAGATCAGCCATAATCTAGTTGAATAGTGGAACAGGCTTGAGGGGATGAATGACCAACTCTACTTACCAGAGAAAACATCTGATTTGGATGCATCACAAAATGGTTTGGTAATTACCCTTCCCATGAATTCAAGAAACTACAGAATTGTGGACATTGCTCAGTCCATCAGAAAAACCAGCGTTCCAACCATTGACTTCACCTATACTTCCTGCTGCCTTGGGAAAGCAACCAGCATTATCAAAGACCCCTTCCACTCCAGTTATACTCTCTCGCACCATCTTCCCTCAGGCAGAAGATATAAAAGTTTGAAGACACATATGAATAGATTCAAGAGCCGTTCCTTCCCCGCTGTTATCAGACTTTTGAATGGACCTCTTCAATGTTAATATTGATCTCTCTTTCTCTGCACCTTCTCTGTGACTGTAACACCATATTCTGCACTCTGTTCTGCTACCCCGCTGCACTTTATATGGTACAAGCATGCAAAGTACAAGAGTATGCAAAACAACAGATTTCTATCTTGGTACATGTGACAACAATGAATTAATCCTGTCGGGAAAATCCTCGGTTTCATCGAATCCCTATAATGTGGGAGCAGGCCACTTAGCCCATCCAGAGCCACCACCATACCCTACATACCAAAAGCATCCTCCTTAGTTAATCTACCTCACCAACATATCTTTGGATGCAGTGGGAGGAAACCTATGCAGATGTGGGGAAAATGTGCAAACTTCACATAAACAGTCACCAGAGGGTGGAACTGAACCCAGGTCTCTGGTGCTGTGAGACAGCGGTGCTAGCCACCAAGCCACCATGCTGTGCTGCGTCAGCTGGATGGATCCTCACATAAACACAAGCATCCTAAATGGTCCATGAAGGTGCCAACTAGGAAAGTAATACTCCTTGGGGAATTATTAGCAGCTTGGGGCTAAATTTTTAAAAAAGCAGAACTACAAAGTCAATAACCTCTGGACAACTATCCGAGCCACGTGTAGACTGAAGTAGTATTACTAAGATTAGAGGGGCAAATATGTGGGTCAAACATTGGTGTGGGAGAAATGGGCTCTGATTCATGTGGCACTGGCATCAGTGTTGGGGAAAGAGAGAGGTGTACCATTAGGAAGGATTCTGTTTGAATATGTTGGGACCCGTGTCTTGGAAAACCAGATAGGGTTAATCATGGGGGGAGAGTGTTACAATTGAAGAGAAGACTAAACAGTAAAACAAAATGAGTGAGCAGAGGTGCAGGGTGGTGAAGAGGGAAATTACTATTGGTTTGTCAGGAAGGGGTAGAAAATAGAATGCAGCAGAAATTAGAATGAGAGAGAGGGAGAACAATACAAAGAAGTCAAAGCTAAAGGCTCTTATTCCAAATGCACCCAACTTTGCAAACAAGATAGATTAATTGATGGCTCAAATAAAAATAAATGAATATGACTTGATAGCAATTGTAGGGACATAATTGCAGGGTGGCAACTTTAAAATACATTATTTTAGATCCAGCAATGTGTAACATGTTAAGAATTTTTAAACTTCATTCATGGAATGTGGGTGTTGCTGGCTAGCTCAGCAATTATTGCCCATCCCTAAGTACCCAGCAGGCAGTTAGGAGTCAACCACATTGCTGAGCGTCTGGAATCACATATAGACTAGATCATGTAAAGATAACAGTTTCTTTCCCTAAAGGACATTACTGAACCAAACAGAAATTTCTGGCAATCAACAACGGTTTCATGATCTTCATTAGCCTCTTAATTCCAGATTTTTAACTGAATCAAAATTCCACCCTCTGCCAAGGAAGGATTTGAATCCAGATCATTGCTTGAGTCTCTGGATGGATGGTCTAGTGACATTACCACTAAGCTACTAATTCCTATCAACAAGGGGGCCAATCAGGAGTCTCATATGTAAGGGTCCTCAAGGTGGGTAGCATATACAACATGACAGAATTTCAAATTCAGTTTGAGGGAGGGCGGCTCAATTCCAAAACAACGTCTTCAACTTAATTAAGGGCAATTACAGAGGTACAAAGAAAGATTGGCCTAAAGGAGGTTGTAAAATTAAGCCAAGTCAGTGGATCATCAGTGGCAGATATTTCAGAATGGTCAGCAAACATTTATTAAGTGTCAGAAAAGGACTCGTGAGAAAGACATGTGGTAGCACAACAACTAACACCTCACACATACAGAACTTGTCAGGTCAAATATTAACTCGCAAACCCAGCTGAATGATCTTTTTCAAACCTTTGTAGATACATTCTATTTTGCTCAAAAAGCACACAATCTGTAGGCAGTCAATCCATATAACATTTTATAAATTCTTACTTTGGGAATAGAACCAGTCTGACTCAAGATTGAGATACAGACAGACTCTAATCTCACACCTTTAGTACATTATTTGAGCTGAGATTACACCTTTTTTATAAAACCTTAAATTGTCTCAAGAATGTGATTTAAAAGAAGTTCTGGGATTTACATATTAATGAACAGAAACCTGTAACCCATTCTAAAAGATGAAAGACTTGACAGCAATCTAGGTTTGTTCAATATATTGCATCAGTTTGTAGGACACTGTGATCTTTTGCTATAAATTCTCTGTCCTATGATCCTGCTCCACAACCAGCTGATGAAGGAGCTGCATTCTGAAAGCTAGTGATTCCAAATAAACCTGTTGGACTATAGCCTGGTGTTGTGCAATTTTTTCTTTTCAAACCTGTTTGACACGAGCATTGTTTGTAGTGAATTACATGTCATGTATAGAGTCATATAACTCAAATGGAGAATGCATTCAAGTACAATTTAATTACGGTGGCTCAGTTGTTAGCACTATTGCTTCACAGAGCCAGGGACCTGGGTGTGATTCCTGCCTTGGGCAACTGTCTGTGTGGAGTTTGCATGCTCTCCCTGTGTGTGTATGTGTGTGTGAGTTTGGAGTTTGCACATTCATCCTGGTGTCTGTGTGGGTTTGCTCTGGTTTCCTCCCACACTCCCCAAAAAAAGGATGTGCAGGTGAGGTGAGTTGGCCATGCTAAATTGCCCATAGTGTTAGGTGCATTAGTCAGAGGTAAATATAGGTCTGGGTGGGTTACTCTCCGGAGGGTTGGTGTAGACTTTTGGGCCGAAGGGCCTGTTTCCATAGTGTGGAATCTCACAGTGGCTCAGTGGTTAGCACTGCTGCCTCACAGCACCAGGGATCCAGATTTGATTCCCACCTTGGGCAACTGTCTGTGTGCAGTTTGCACATTCTCCCTGTGTCTGTGTGGGGTTCCTCTGGGTGCTCTGGTTTCCTCCCATAATCCAAAGATGTGCAGGCCAGGTGAATTGGCCATGCTAAATTGTCCATAGTGTTTGGTGCATTGGTCTGGGTGGGCTACTCTTCGGAAGGTTGGCGTGGACTTGTTGGGCCAAAGGACCTGTTTCCACACTATAGGGAATCTGATCTAGTCACTTAACTTGTAGTTTTATTCCATAAGTTCACAAGATTAAAGTGAATCATTGAAATAAAAAGAAGAATTAAGGCTTTTTAAAAAAATTTAATTCCCTAGACTGAGGGAAACAACCACTTCCTGGAGGAAGAGTGTGGAGCAGGATGTGGAGAAGTGTCTGCAGTTGGACTCCAGCTTCCTACTTCAGAACCAAAGTTTCTATACAGCAACACTGGATCATCCAGGATTCCAGCAGCTCTCACATGCTGCAGCAGCATCACATATTCCATCCCACCTTCACTTTCATATCAACTTAATTTCTGAATTAATCACTCTAGATTCTCTTCTCTTTACATGCCATTGTCCTTATATTAACTAAAGAAGTACCAGCATCAATCTTATACTTAACCAGCTTTTTAACTAAAAGAGAAAAAAAATACTAGAAACCTAAACACAAACTTTAAAAGACTAGAAAGATTCTCCAAACTTACTAACCAATCAGCTGCTTTCTCTATGCTCACGGCACTTGATTGCTCATCACTCTGTCATCAGTCTCACAACAGGTTGGCTTCTCCTTTCATGTGTTTTATCTTCTCAGCTTTCTGCTCACCCTGGAGATTTTATGTCTTGCCGTAAACTCAAGTTAAAGCATCTCTGTTCCCTTTTGCATTGTATTTCCACTTTGAACCCTACTCCCAGTTTCATTAACTCAGTTTTTGTGTCTCTTTGACAAAGTCTGCAATCACATCAGCTGCACTCCTTGCTAACTGAGAGGTGCAAAAGATTCCTTTCTTCCATGAATCTGCACAAAGCCACCTCCAGGGTATAGTAATTAGCACCTATTTACATCAAGAATTTCAGGGGCTTAAGATGCAACTGCTACAATCATACACTGCCTCCTTTAATTAAACTACTTTACCTTGAGAGCTATTGATTGAAACCAACCTTACCTCCAAAACTAAAGCTGGAAAAGATACACCAGTTGAATTCCCACTTTGAAACAAATTAATAGTTTCACTCACTCAGTGTTTGTCTCAGTCTGACAAAGTCTCTCGGTCCTGATAGAATTCATCTTAGTATCTTAAGAGAAGTTGTACAGGGTTGTAGATGCTTTTTTGCTAGTTTTTCAAAATTCACTCAGTGTAGGAAACATTCAGTCAGATTAGAAGGTAGTAGATATACTCCCTGTATTCTAGATGGCAGGGATGCTAAAACAGGAAACGATAGACCACTTAGCTTGACTCTTTACTGGGTGTTAGAATTGATCATTAAAGAGATTAAAGCTGCAATTTACAAAATATCAAGCTAGCTGGGAATAGTCAACATGGTTTTGTCAAATGTACATCATGTTTAACCAATTTCAGTTCTTTGAGGGAGTAACATGCACTGTGGTTAAAGGGTGCCTGCAGATGTTTTATACTTGGATTGCCAGAAGTCATTTGATAAGGTGCCACATCATAAGCAGAATTAGGCCATTCGGCCCAGCAGGTCTATTCTGCCTTTTGATCATGGCTAATATTTTCTTAACCCCATTCTCCTCACTTTTCCCCAAAACATTATTGTGAAAAATAAAAGCTCACGGTGAACATGTTACAATAATAGCTTAGACAGAGATTTGTGCACAAACAGGTCTTTGTTGGGTTGGGAGGAATCGATGGGTGGGATCCTGCAGGAATGTGTGCTGGGGTCTAAAGTTCACAATTCATATTCATAACTAAATGAAGGGAGCAAAGACACGGTGGCTAAATTGGCAGATGATTCAAGGTGGGTAGGAAAGTATGTTGTGAAGAAGACACAAAGAATTTGAAGGTGGATGCAGACACAGTATGTTGCCTAAGTGGGCAAAATAATACAAGATAGACAAACACACAGATACATAGACAAACACATAAATAAAAACATATATACATAAATAAATATCCACACTGTAAAAAGACTGCATCAGAAATAATGTTGCCAGAAAGATTTAATTTCAGAGATAGATCAAATAGAACATTTGGACATCTTAAAGAAAACAATTCTCAAGATATAGAATGGCTTCCAAATTAGGTGTTACAACAGAAATTGAAATGGTTCCTTTACATTAATATATAAAAGTCAAGAGTATAGCCCATTGTTATATCTGCCCACAGTGTTAAAGAAACAGGGAAAAGCTCTTTGGTTCACTAACATCCTTCAGGGAAAAAAATCTGTTATTCCTATAACATTTGTTATCCACATTTGACCAGACCCACAGCAATTTGGTTGACTCTTAATTACCCTCTGGGTAATTAGGAATGGACAATAAATGCTGGCCTAGCCAGCAATACCCTCATCCCAGGATTGAATTCAAACATCCTCAGAGTAGGAGTGAGGAAGGGACCATGATGGTTCACCAATAATGTACATGAAGGTTAAATGAGTGCATTCAAGCCAGTGCACAAGCTGAAGTGAAAATTTCACAGATTTTATTGTCTAATTAAGTATAATCATCCACTGACACAGATTAAAGATTTGGTGCATACATACATGGAAGTCACACTAAGAAGTGATGACCATTGTCCAGAGATCCACAGTACATTTAAGAAAAGGAAAACATTGTTCAGAGGTACAGGATATTACAAAGAAGAAATTATCTGGCTCAGATCAAAGGTACTCCAGCCCACTCACAGTCAGAAGCAGAAGTAAAGTTAAGAACTGTCAACCCAGAGCCCAGCCAATCTTCCAGATCCAAAGAGAATAGCTACCTGAATGTTATGAAGTCAAAGACTTGAGTACCAGTAAATGTAATTATTTACAAAAAATTGTGATATTCACATAAGCCAGAAAAGAAGCGCAAGGGAGACATGTACAAAGGTATAAGAGTTAGAGAAGGGTAAAACCTAGGATGCCTTAAGCACCACCCAGTATGATGATGTCACAGCGAATCTGGTGACAAGTGTACCCATGGTGAACAAAGATGCAGCTAACCTCATAAGCACGATGGCTTGCAAAAGGATGTTATTCAACTAGATAGGGTGCAATAAAGATTTACAAGACATTACTGAGACTAGAGGATTTGAATTATAAAGGAGAGGTTGGATAGGCTGGAACTTCTTTCCCATGAAGCGTGTGAAGGGTGACCTGAGAGGTTTATTAAATCATGAGGGCATGGATGAGCTGAATGTCCAAGGTTGTTTTTCCAGAATAGGTGAGTCCATAACTACAACACAATAATACAATACAGCATAGGAACAGGCCCTCCAGCCCACCAAGCCTCTGCTGATTCCTAGTCCTTATTTAGACCCAACATTGATTGCCCATACACAGTGTCTAGCCCTCTGTTCCTGTACTATCAAGATACACCTTAAACATAGCTAGCGTACCTGCTTCCCCCACCTCCACTTGCAGTGCATTCCAGGCACCACCAGCCCGAGTGAAATATTTTCCCCACACTTCCCCGCTAAACTAAATTACCCATAGTGTTCAGGGTTGTGCAGGTTAGGTGGATTAGTCATGGAGGGTCAAGGGACAGGGTAAGGAGGTCTGGGTGGGATATTCTTTGGAGGATCAGTATGACTCAATGAGCCACATGGCCTGTTACTGCACTCAAGGGGTTCTGTGAAACCTGCAGTGTAGAAGCAGGCTATTCAGTCCACCGAGTCCACCCAGACTCAACCCCCTTACCCTATCCCTGTCACCCTGCATCTCCCATGGTTAGTCCATCTAACCTGCACATCTTTGGACTGTAGGAGGAACCTGGAACACCCAAGGAAACATACAAACATGAGCAGAATGTGCAAACTCCACATAGATAATCACCCAAGGGTGGAACTGAACCTTCCCTGGCACTGTGAGGTAGCAGCGCTAACCACAATCATTCTGCTTCCCCAGATTTTCCTCCAGATCATTATAACCAAAGTTCCCAGCACTGATCCCTGTGGAACACCACTAGTTACTGACTCCTATTCCGAAAAGCAGCCTTCCACTACTAGTCTCTGTCATCTATGACCAAGACAGTTTGTACCCATCCAGCCAGCTCACACCGGATCCCATGACACTCGATCTTCTGTACCAGTCTGCCATGCGGTCCCTTATCAAATGCCTTACTGAAGTACACGTAGACAACATCTGCTGCCTTTCCTCATTAATCATTCCTCTTACCTCCTCAGAAAAGCTCAATTAAGTTGATGAGACATGAGCTTCCCCATAAAAACCCATGTTGCCTATCACCAAGTCCATTTACTTCCAAATGTGAATAAATCCTGTTTCTCAATTCTTCTTGAACAGTTTCCCACCACTGACGTCAAAGTCACCGGCCTGTAGTTACCTAGATTATCTCTGCTTCCCTTATTAATCAACAAACAAATTTGGCCATTCTCCAGTCCTCTGGAACCTCCCCTGAAGCAAGAGAGGATGCAAATATGTCTGTCAAGGCTCTAGTTACTTCCTCCCTTGCCGCCCAGAGAATCCTGGCATATCTTAATACATTTCAAGGCACCCAACACTTCCTTCTTCATTATGTTGACCTGCCAAAGAGTTTCCACACACCTTCCCCAATTTCAACATCCCGCATGTCTCTCTTTTTGGTGAATACCGATGCAAAGTACTCATTAATGATCTCACCCATTTCCTCTGGCTCCATGCATAACCTCCCTCCATTATCCTAGAATGAGCCTACTCTGCCCTGGCTAAAGTTTTCTCCTAGTAAATGTATAAATGCCTTGGGATTCTCCTTAATACTGCTGGCCAAGGACATTTCATAGCCCATTTTAGCCCCCCAACTCCCTGGTGGAGCTCCTTCCTACTTTGTGTATATTTTTCAAGGACTTTGTCTGTTTTTTAGTTACCTAGAACTTAGGTAGGCTTTTTTTGGACTAAGCTTTTTTGCCTCTGTCATCCAAAGTTCCTGAATCCTGGCATTCCTGTCCTTCATTTTCAAAGGAACATGCCTACCCTGCACTCTAATCAACTGGTCCTTACAAGTCTCCCACATGTCAGATGTGGATTTACCCTCAAACCCTCCTCCCAATCCACGTTTTACAATTCTCATCTAGTCCGGTTATAGTTAGCCTTCCCCTAATTTAACACCTTCGTCCAAGGTCCACTCTTGCCCTGATCCATAAATGTCTGAAACCTTACAGAATTATGGTCACTATTCCCAAAAACTTTGATCACCTGGCTGGGCTCATTTCCCAATACCAGGTCCAGGTTAGCCCCCGTCTGTTTAACCCTCTCCCTCACTGGACTATCCACAAACTGCTTCAAAAAACCCTCCTGGACACACCTAACAAATTGCTCCCTATTCAAACCCTGGGCACTAAAGGAGTCCCAGACAAAATGGGAAGTTAACATCACCCACCTATCACAATAACCCTGTTGTTTTCATATCTTTCTAGAAGGTGACTACATTTCTCTACCTCCATCTCCCATCTGGCAGCTGCAACGTCTATAGTACAATCCCAGCATTGGTGACTGCATACTTTCAATTCCTGAGTTCTACTCATCATGCCTCATTGCAAGATCCCTCCAGGGTGTCCTCCCTCTACACAGCTGTGATATCACCAGTCATGCAACTTCTCCACCTCTTTTGCTTCTTCCTCAGTCTCATCTAAAACATTGAAATCCCGGAATATTAAACTGCCGGTCCCATCCTTCTTTCAAGCATGTTTCTTTAATAGCAACATCATCATAATTGCACACGTTAGTCCAGGCTCTAAGCTCATCATCTTACCTGTTATACTTCATGTATTGAATAAATACAGACAAAGCCTCCAGTTCGGCCGGGCTCTGCACCTCTCCCTGACTGCTCCTCCTCTTAGCTTTATTTGCCTTAGGTTCAAGCCCTTCCCCAGTTTCTACACTTACTGACCTGCTAGTTCAGATCCCACTGCCCTGCCACACTAGTTTAAACCCTCCCAAGTGGCACTTACCACTTGCCCCTCAAGATTAGGTGCTTCTTGTATAGGTCTCATCCTCCCTAGAAGGCATCCCAATGATTGACATATCTGAAGCCCTCCCTCTACAACAGTGCTTTAGCCACATGTTCAATTATACTCTTTGCCTCTGTCGCTAGCCTCAGTAGCATGGGGAGTACTGTAACCTTAAAATTACTATCCTAGAGGTCATGTTTTTTAGTTTACTACCTAACTCCCTAAATTGTCATTACAGTTCCTTGTCATTCTTCTTTCCTAACTAGAGGGCATGGGTTCAAAAAGGACCTGATGGGCAATTCTGTGACACAGAGAGTGGAGTGTGTCGGGAATGAGCTGCTAGAGGAGGTTGTGGAGGTGGGTACAATTACAACTTTTAAAACTTTTTACCAGGATGAGTAAATGAATAGGAAGGGTTTGGAGGAATATGGGAAAAATGCAGGTAAGTGGAACTAGATCAGCTTAGGATACCTGGTCAGTGTGGATGAGTTGGGCCGAAGGGCCAATTTCCATGCTGTATGATGCTATAATGCAAATTGTTCATGGCTACAGACAGCACCTCTCTGTGTATACCCCAACTTCCCAAAGATGATCTCCTCTACAATGGATTCCTCCTCTGCCACCACTTCACAAAGTTATCCCTACAAAATAGGCTCACAATGAAGCAAGAAACCATTTCCATTGCGCCCTGCAACCTGTTTGTATTTCATCTTTTTTTAAACTTTTTCTTGCACTCTATCTCCACCCACTCTGCTTATCTGTCATTCACTCACCTTTATTATTATCTCCAAGCATCTTTGTCTGATCTTCCTGCTGCTCATAAAGAAGAGATTTAATATTCACGATTGAACCATGAATCACATTATCTTTGTGTTCACACATGTCTATTAGATCCTACCCTCCCCCCCCCCCCCCCCCCTTCCATAGCACTCTCCATGACCTCAACTACTCTAACTTGACATTTCACTAAAGGTTTTGTCCAGAAACGTTTCAAACCTGCCCATTCCCACACACACCCGAATCCCTAACACCAACCTCATGCTTTGCTCACTGGCCACACTGAAAACTATTGTAAGATCTATAAATTACACTCAGAATCACAGAGGTGTACAGCACAGGCACAGGCTCTTCGGTCCAACTCGTCCATGTTGACCAGATATCCTAAATTAATCTAGTCCCACTTGCAGGGTTTAGCCCATAATCCTCTAGTCCCATCCTATTTATATACCCAAGCAGATGCCTTTTAAATTGTGCCTTCGGTGGGCGGCACGGTGGCCCAGTGGTTAGCACTGCTGCCTCACAGCGCCTGTAGACCCGGGTTCAATTCCCGACTCAGGCGACTGACTGTGTGGAGTTTGCACATTCTCCCCGTGTCTGCGTGGGTTTCCTCCGGGTGCTCCGGTTTCCTCCCACAGTCCAAAGATGTGCGGGTTAGGTGAATTGGCCATGCTAAATTGCCCGTAGTGTTAGGTTAAAGGGGTAAAGTAGGGGTATGGGTGGGTTGCGCTTCGGCGGGTCGGTGTGGACTTGTTGGGCCGAAGGGCCTGTTTCCACACTGTAAGTAATCTAATCTAAAAAAAAAATGTTGCAATTGTTTCTCACAACTGCTCTGTCTTTCTCACTCGCCATCTCAACATGGTCAACCTATTTTCTATGCTCAGAACAGCACCTTTCACCCAAAGCTTGTACCCTGCTCCTGAAAGGGTCACTCTCTGTGCTGTAATTTTCCACATTTACAAAATTTGCTCTGAACCCTTTCACCAAAATAGTCTCTCACAGTTGCCCCTTAACATTTGGCAAGAGACTTTGTCAATATTCTCTCATGTCTTCATTTTTCTCGATTCTCCATCTCTCCCTGTTCCCTCCTTCAATAGGGCCATACCTTAACATTGCATTCACAAATTGACCTCAGGTGCTATTAAAGTTAATAACAATTAATTACTCAGATTTTGCATCAAATTATTGCTGAATCTTGTCTAGGACACCAGCAAGTGTCAATTTAGCTACAACTTTGGGAAGCTATTCTGTCAAAAGTCATCCTGGCTTGAGTTAATAATAAACACAGAATGAGACAGGACCACTCAGCCATCAGTATCTTGCTGTTTAGGGTCCAGATAGGATTTCTACTTTGTGACATTTTCAATTGCAAACCCAGATCGTGATATTGTAAATAAATGCTCATCTTCACTTGAACACCAAACTACAATGCTCCTCCTCTGTTGACATCAATCCATCTTGGCAACATATAAAGACTGCATCGGATTCATTTTGGATATCTTGATTTTGGGAAAAGAACTGTTTTAAAACAAAAATTACTGCACTTTGTAAAAGCAAGGAACCTGACATTTATGACAAGTGCTGTTTAAACAGCTGTCTGTTCAAGCAGTGGTAGAAATTTAGTTTGCACATAACTTGGAGCCACGGATGTGCACAAATGGAGCTTTGGCTGACAACAAGCAGCTGATTAATCTGGGACAATTGCCCAATGGTTGATGAGACAGGCCTTCTGCCTGTCAAGAACTATGTGATTGGTTCCCAGGTAGCATCAATGTTTGGGCAGAAATTGTTGGAACTCAGGAGGAGAAAGAATGTTTTTTTTCTCTGCAGTAAAAAATATCTCAAGCCTAAAAATAGCCAGTTTATTTCCCCTTTCCAGTTGCTGGAGGTGGTCACGTTTAATGGATAAGTCATATATGTGTGAACCAGTCACCCTGTGCCTCTTGTAAACAAGTGAAAGTATCAGGAGACAGAAAGTCAAGAAGCGAGGTTCTGGTCATCTGAGTAAACCCTGTGAAGATGAACCACTGGAATGAGAGAGAGAGAGAGAGAGAAGAGAGTGTACACTTAGTGGTTGTTTATAAGACGGTTAGAGTTTTGAATACTAGTTATTTTCAACAGTTCAAAATTGTTAATCTGTAATGAGAATTTATGTATTTGTAACAGTCATTCTTGTGACATGCAGAAACTTAGAGTGTATTTTCTTTGAACCTGGGTCTGAAACTCAGGTAAATGTGGGAATTCTCCGTACTTTATAAAAAAATCTTTTTTTTAATGACAACTCGGGATATAGCACATTACCCCAGTGAGGAGTAACTACATAAAATCACACACACGCGCACACACACACATTACTGCGCTAAGAAACATAATAGTCACTGTTTATATGTTTCAGAGAAATAAAGTATCTCTGAAGACATGGAGCTGTATCATGTATTTTATTTTGGATTACGTTCAAGTCCTATGATTTTACAAAACTTCGGCCTAGATAGCGCAAGGATTTCTTAACCGGTAAATAGTGGTGATATATGACTCTAACTGTTTTGGCTGTGACAACAGACAAAAAGAAAATGTATAGTTTAGTGTTCATCATACAAAGTACGTAGTGGTTAATTATTGAATTATGATACATTGAAACATAGAAGATAGGAGCAGGAGGAGGCCATTCAGCCCTTCGTCCCTTGGATCCTGCTCCGCTATTCATCACGATCATCGCTGATCGTCCAACTCAATAGATTAATCCTGCTTTCTCCCTATAACCATTGATCCCATTCGCCCCAAGTGCTCTAACTAGCTGCCTCTTGAATACATTCAATGTTTTGGCATCAAGTACTTCCTGTGGTACTGCATTCCACAGGCCCACCACTCTTTGGGTGAAGATATATCTCCTCATCTCCGTCCCAAATGGTTCACCCTGAATCCTCAAACTGTGAGCTCTGGTTCTGGATGCACCCACCATCGGGAACATCCTCCCTGCATCTACCCTGTCTAGTCCTGTTGGAATTTTATAAGTCTCGATAAGATCCCCCTACATTTGTCTGAACTCCAGTGAAAACAATCCTAACCTTGTCCGTCTCTCCTCATACATCAGTCTCCCCATTCCCAGAATCACAGATGGGCTGGATTTTCTTGCAGCAAGTTTGTTTCTGTCACAAACCCATCCCAACGGGAATCACAATCTATTTGTGGATGGGAGACAAGTCTTCAAACAATTAGTGGTTAGGGAGAAGTGGGAGAGAGTGAGAGAGGTTGAAAGAGAGAGAGAGGGATCAAGAGAGGATGGGTTGTGGGGGTGGTGGGAGAGAGAGAGAGAGAGAGAGATCTTCCTCCCACAGGCCAAAGATGTACAGGTTAGATTAATTAGCCATAGGAGATGTATGAGGTAGGGGAGGATGGTTTGGCTCGGATGCTGTTTTGAGGGTTGGTGTGGACTCGATGGGCCGAACGGCTTGTTTCCCCCCCATGTAGTGATTAGTAGATCGTTTGTATACTTCAGACTATAGACGGCAAGGACTGAAGCAAAGAGTAACAAGTCGATAAAGAATGTACAGTAATTCCTTTTGCAGTACCTCACAGAGTGTGCACAGTAACACTGCCCTAGGTGGGAACACTGAACAATCCCATGCACAGTAATCCTACCAGACGTGTAACAAAGTTTGCACCTTGTTTCTTTGTACCTTCCGTTGCGCTTTTTAAAGGGCATAATTCCAGAACAGCGTTAAGCGCATCTTCAACCATCCTGAGATCACAATATCTCCCCAGTGCACCAGCTAATTTCCGGTTCTGAGGAAGGGTCATTGCACCGACAACGCTAACTCTGATTTCTCTGCACAGAGGGCTGCCAGACCTGCTGAGCTTTTCCAGCTTTGGTTTCTGACTTCCAGCATCCGCAGGTTTTTTTAAAAAAAATCCAATTTCCGGTTACATTTATAGAGCACTTTTCGCAACTTCAGAAGAACCCAAAGTAATCTAATCTGTTATGTAAGCAGTTACTAATACAGCAGTCTAACTGCAGTCAATATGCACATCAGATGTTCTACAGACAACAGAATAGGCGGAGATAAGGACAGTCCTCGATTCTACAAAATACAACCATCAGATATTGCACATCCACCCGGGGGCTGGGGCACAGGACGAAGTTGACACCTCGTCTGAATTACAGCAGCCCTCAGGTACTGCACTGAAGTGGCAGCCTGGGTCGTATCGGATTCAAATCTGCAACATTCAGAGGTCTGATCCATGGCAGATTCCAGAGTTTTAGCCTTCACTGCTGTTTCAGAAAGGCAGTTGTGACTCTCTGACTGGAAAGGCATTTCCGGATATCAAATCTAATATCTCCTAATTGTACTCCCAGTCTCTAAGGTGCCTGGAATTACACAGGAACAGGCTGTGCCAGCTCCCGCTGGTGGTTCTGTTCCACGTGCGACTCCTCCCATACCTCTCTCTCTCTCCCCCCCTCCCTCTCAGTTGTCAGGCTTTCCTCAGACCTGTCACATCGAGCACTTCTGGTCGTCTCGATGTCCTCGCTCCCACATTCTGGCGGTCGTTTTTAGAATTAAATGTTATTCTCTCCCCCTCCCCCACCCCTTCCTTGAATTCCCTAGTGAATTCCTTGGGTGTCTGTTGACTCCCTAAACAACAGCACTGCCAACTCAGTCGGTCTTCAGTACAGCTGAAGCCAACCCGATATTGAATGCTCCCGTGCAGATACGCTCAACACATCAGATACACTCCACGGATCTGTTCACCGCCAGTTCCGTGTTTAAAGAGAAAGGGGTTGTTTTTTTTCGCTCCTACCCTGCCGGAGTAGAGTTGTATAACATCATTTCCAGAATGGGTGGCAACACTGAGGTATTTCCAACTGCAGATCCAATCTTGGAACTGTTCCCTCAGAGTGCTCCTTAATACTGGAAGTGGAAAGCAGACCTGCGTGTGTTGCAGTGTGAGACACTGCAAGGGAAGGCATAAGGAGCCGGCACTTATTGAGTTCTTTTTTTAAACGCTGCTGTTCCTTCCAACAGCTAAGAAAGTCCACCCGCTGATGAGAGGTTCGTTTTCACTTTAAAATAAAAGTTAAGCTGGCATGAAGCACTGGAATCTGGAGCACATGCTGTCCAAATCGACTTACCCCAGAAGAGCCTGCCGCTAACTATCCAGCAGACCAGCCAACTCCTCCCTTATTTCAGAGCGCCCAGTTTTGGACAGCCCGGAAGGCTGTGAACAGCAAAGCATTTAGCTCCGAAATTACTCCACCCCCAACATCTGACTGATCAATTCCCTCCTTCTCAACCTGTAATCCCGATCAGTAATTCTAAAAGTTATTTTACTAATCCACTGTGAATCTGAAACAAACTCCTTTTTCTCAAGAAGCAGTATTTCATTAAAGTCTCCCTAAAACCGAGCGGTTTCTGTCACCAATCCGGATAGAAAAAAAAACTTGCATTTATGTAGCACCAGGGCCAAGCGTTCGAAGTATTTTGCAGAAGCACTCGGGTTGATCTGTTACAGATATTTCAATCAAAGTGCTTGGGCGCTCCGACAGATGAGACTTCTGGCTCAGACATCGGGTCACTGTCACCGCTTCACAAGTCACAAATGCTTTCCAAGTCCACGGGTCCCTGAAGACAGTGGGGCAGATTAAGGAGGCACATGGGACACCTGCCTTTATCACCAGGCATTGGTTATAACAGCAGGGAGGCCATGTACAGAGTAAGCGGGAGTACTCTGTGCAGTTCTGGTCACCACGCTTTAAGCAGGATGTACTTGCACAGGGAGGGGATGCAGATGAGACTCACCAGCATGTTGCCTGGGATGGAGCATTTCAATGCTGAAGAGAGGCTGGATAAGCTTAGATTGTTTTCTCTAGAGCACAGAAGGTTGAGGATCCCAGTTGAGCTGTATAAGATTACATGGGACACAGACAAGTGGATAGAAAGTACTGGTTCCTTTGTTGAAGGGTCAATAACAAAGGGGAACACTTCTAATGTAGAAGGCAGGAGGTGCAAAGGAGATTTGAGGTAAAAATAATTTCACCCAGAGGATGGTGGGGGTCTGGAACACATTGCCCAGGAGGGTTGTAGAGGCAAGATACTTCATCACCTTTAAAACGCAGAATCAAGTTACTACAGATGCTGGAATCTGTACTGAAACATCTTCAGGCTTTATTGTTTTCATTACCTTTCAAATGTACTTGGGTGAACATTTGACATGTCATAACACTTAAAGGATGAGGCTAAGTTCTCAAAATTGGGACGAGTGTGGATCTGGAGTAGCTTTGTCATGGCAGACTCAATGTACTGTAGGATTCTATGGAATCATTGTTTCAATGACCAAACAGACCAACTAATTCTCCCACAACAAGCTCCCATAAATAGCATCATGATCATGAGCAAACCATTCCTTCATGAATGATGTTTGATAGGGAGGAATCGTGGATGGGGTGGGGGAGGTGTGGTAGAAGAATTTACTTACTTTTTTTCAGTATAGTGCATTCCTGTTCCAGAATACAGTCAGGGTGTCAATCTAACCTTTCATCTGACAGCATAGCATTTCCTCATTTTGCAGTGTAGCATTCCAACTTTAGCTCATTCCCAAGTCTTTGAGAAGACCTGTATGAGTGCTTCCTAAATGTTTTCCCCACGGTGAGCCATTTTGAAAATTATTGCAATCCCTTAGTGAAAACAGAGCACAGGTGTCTATTAGAGGGGGAGCTCAGCTGTTATAACTCAGTTACAGCTCCAAAACAGCCATTACTGGCTCTCTAGCCAATTCATGATAGGCAATAAAAGATAGCCTAGCCAGCAACAATCACATATCTCTCGAGTGTCATAGAGATGTACAGAATGGAAACAGACCCTTTGGGCCAACCCGTCCATGCCGACCAGATATCCCAACCCACCTGCCAGCACCTGGCCCATATCCC
>NC_057731.1:13379058-13400185 GCF_004010195.1 Chiloscyllium plagiosum
CCTTTCAAGTTTCACAACATCTTTCCGATAGGAAGGAGACCAGAATTGCACACAATATTCCAGCAGTGGCCTCACCAATGTACTGTACAGCCACATCATGACCTCCCAACTCCTGTACCTCAATACTCTGACCAATAAAGGAAAGCATACCAAATGCCTTCTACACCTGCGTCTATCTACCTGCGACTCCACTTTCAAGGAGCTATGAACCTGCACTCCAAGGTCTCTTTGTTCAGCAATACTCCCTAGGACCTTACCATTACGTGTATAAGTCCTGCTAAGATTTGCTTTTGCAAAATGTAGCACCTCACATTACCTGAATTAAAATCCATCTGCCACTTCTCGGCCCATTAGCCCATCTGATCAAGATCCCATTGTAATCTGAGGTAATCTTCTTTGCTGTCCACTACACCTTCAATTTTGTTGTCATCTGCAAACTTACTAACTGTACCTCTTATGCTCACATCCAAATCATTTATATAAATGACGAAAAGAAGTGGACCCAGCATAGTGGCACTCCACTGATCACAGGCTTCCAGTCTGAAAAACAACCCTCTACCACCACCGTCTGTTGTCTACCTTCGAGCCAGTTCTATATCCAAACGGCGAGTTCTCCCTGTATTCTGTGAGATCTAACCTTGCTAACCAGTCTCCCATGGGGAACCTTGTCGAATGCCTTACTTAAGTCCATATATATCACATCTACCACTCTGCCCTCATCAATCCTCTTTGTAACTTCTTCAAAAAACTTAATCAAGTTTGTGAGATATGATTTCCCAAGCACAAAGCCATGTTGACTATCTTTTATCAGTCCTTCCCTTTCCAAATAGAGGTTCATCCTGTCCCTCAGGATTCCCTCCAACAACTTGCCCACCACTGACATCAGGCTCACTGGTCTACAGTTCCCTGGCTTGTCCTTACCACCTTTCTTAAACAGTGGCACCACATAAGCCAACCTCCAGTCTTCCGGCACCTCACCTGTTACTATCGATGGTACAAATATCTCAGCAATAGGCCCAGCAATCACTTCCCTAGCTTCCCACAAAGTTCTCGGGTACACCTGATCAGGTCCTGGGGATTTATCCACTTTTATGTGTTTCAAGACATCCAACACTTCCTCCTCTGTAATATGTACATTTTTCAAGATATCACCATCTAGTTCCCTACATTCTATATCTTCCATGTCCTTTCCCATAGTAAATACTGATGCAAAATACTCGTTTAGTATCGCCCCCATCTCCTGCGACTCCACACAAAGGCCGCCTTGCCTATCTTTGAGGGGTCCATATTCTCTCCCTCGTTACCCTTTTGTCCTTAATGTATATGTAAAAACCCTTTGGATTCTCTTTGATTTTATTTGCCAAAGCTATCTCATGTCCCCTTTTTGCCCTCCTGATTTCCCTCTTAGGTATACTCTTACTACCTTTATACTCTTCTAAGGGTTCAATCTATCCTGTCTATACCTGACATCTGCTTCCTTGTTTTTCCTAACCAAACCCTCAATTTCTTTAGTTATCCAGCATTCCCTATACCTACCAGCCTTCTCTTTCACCCTAACAGGAATGTACTTTCTCTGGACTCTCGTTATCTCATTTCTGAAGGCTTCCCATTTTCCAGCCATCCCTTTACTTGTGAGCATTTGCCCCCAGTCAACCTTTGAAAGTTCTTGCCTAATACCGTCAAAATGGCAGCTTTTGTTGCCCCAGGGCTCAAAGCCCTAAAATCTCAGCTCATGAGACCACTGGGATCTTGACCCCTACTTTAGGAAGCCCTGACCTTTCTGGTCCATTTCCTCTGATGTCAACCTAAGTCCATATGATATCTTCATATTGGATAGTGCTTGATGCATTCAGCATGAACCTGTTCTGAAATTTAGTGCTATTTTAACTTACTGGTTTTCTTTGATGTTGTGATGGAACTAGTGGATGGAGTACACAGTGAATGGAATGTACATGGATTGCAGTATGACTTTTTAATAGAATTCCTTTGCAAAAATTGATATTGGAAATAATGAAAGCAGATATCAGTGGAAATGTGTTACAAATAAATAGTGTTAGGTGACCAATTAAAACCCAGATGATGCTGTAATGGGGATTATCACTAACTAGAGAGAATATTACCAATAGGTCCCAGAGAGATGTGTCGTTTGGGAGCTCTTTTACTGAACATTTTCATAATGAGGATTGACCAGTGTTGCAGCAATGTTCCAGATGATACAAAGCAAATGAACGTAGTTGACACTGTTGTAGAAGAATCACTCAATGTTCTATAAAAAAAAAATTACCAGGAGATGCAGAAAATCCTTCATGAAATTAAACTTCAATCTTGCAAAATCAAAGCTGAGAGCGCCAGCAAAATGTAGTTTAGATTAGATTACTTACAGTGTGGAAACAGGCCCTTCGGCCCAACAAGTCCACACCGACCCGCCGAAGAGCAACCCACCCAGACCCATTCCCCTACATTTACCCCTTCACCTAACACTACGGGCAATTTAGCATGGCCAATTCACCTAACCTGCACATTTTTGGACTGTGGGAGGAAACCGGAGCACCGGAGGAAACCCATGCAGACACGGGGAGAATGTGCAAACTCCACACAGTCAGTCGCCTGAGGGGGGGATTGAACCCGGGTCTCTGGGTGCTGTGAGGCAATAGTGCTAACCACTGTGCCACCGTGCCGCCCTGGCTCCTCACAATTTCTTTGTTCTCCTCCAGTTTATACAATTTGTAGGCCCCGCGCTCATCGGATAACATTGGCATAGCCAATCATGCTGGTTTGCTTTATCTTTCTAAACTAATCATCATCTGCCACACTGGTTCCCTCCATCACACTTAACCTATCTTATTACGACACCAACATCTTCAGCATTAGCTCATCTCCCAGTGATTTAACTAACCTATCATAATGCACTACCATTATCTGCTACTGGAGCCCTGTAACAATGATCCTGGGTATACTTTGCAACACTAAGTTAACTACATGCCTGCCATCATAACTTCCACAACACCAGAATTGAACTGGAAGGATTTGAATATTAGATAACTGGGTAGATAGCTGGTGGATGAAATTCAACACACAAAAAAATGGGGGCAAATAATATAGAAAGGAGCTGTGACTTAATGAAAAGGAAATAACACACATGAAAACTGAAATAAATTGAAGCTGTCCTAACAATGCTCAGTCACAAATAAAACAATCAGATGTTGGAATCCATTAAAAACCCAATGTTGCACTGAAAGAGAGTGGTAATCCTCCCAGCTTGAATTCATTACTATGACTGCACTTAGGCCACAGTTGTGGTCACTACAATATGAGAAGGATATTGCGGCTATTGAAGAGATATAAAAGATCAAGGCAATAAAGAAATTGAATTCTCAGAAGTGGTTATATAAACTGAGCATGTTCTCACACAAAGAGCCTGAGAAATGTTAGGATGACTGAAGATTCTAAATAAACTTAAGAATGCAGGTGGTTACCAACTCATTCAATTTGTCCAGAACAGAAAAGGCACAGCCCATATTTGAGGGAGCCTAAATTCTAAACAAACCAAAATAATACCGAACAATTGGTAAATTTATGGAAAAGATTTGAAGATACTTGAAGCAGGTAATGTTTAATAGAAGATTCTGAAAGAAATAATTTGGGATGCGGTAAATTGAGAAATGTCATGGTCAGGGTAACCAGGGGGAATAGCTGACTTTGGAGCCATCTACCTCTCCATTGCATTTCCCCAATTCTTATCTGGATCTTTGTAGATTAACCAATAGAGATTGATGGCCTGATTATTTAACAACTCCATATTTGATTCATAGGACTAACAGTGTGATTGGAGGTGAACGACAGAAGGCAAGTGAGAAGATCTTTTATCATCTGAGAATTCTTATCTTCCTATTCTACCCTTCTTTTCATCTTTGGAGGTTTCCTACTATATTAGCCATGACCTCTCTCTCTCTCTCCTGGATTTCTGAATGTTAGAAATGATAGGATTCCCTCCTGGTAATGGTTGAATGCCCTGTCTGTAGTCTCCTCCAGACCCTTAAATTTGCAATGATCTGCAATCCTCGAATTTTAATCTCAAGCATCCTCGATTTTAAATGGCTCCACAACTGGTGGCAATATTTTCAGCTGCCTGCACTGCAAGATCTGGAACTCCTCCCAGCACTTCTCCACCTCTGTATCTCACTTACCTTTAAGATGATCCCTAGAACATACCTCTTTGACCACGCACTTGATCATCTCCTCTATGATCGCCTTATGTGGCTCAGTGTAAAGGCTTGCTTTATAATCTTCCTGTGAAGAACCTTTGAATGTTTTATTATATTAGAGGCACTATGTAAATAAAGGTTGTTCAGATACCCCACTGTGGACATCGAGGTAGGAACTTCAAGAAGAAAACTACATTCAAACCATTTGCCCATTTATTGTGTATGGAAAGGTACAGTTTAATGTGATAGGATGACGACATATTGGAAAGTGCTTTCCTTCACTGCATAGATTTTTATTTTGAAGAATGCACATGTATAAGCTGTCGACTAAATAGTACCCACCCAGACAAATAGCAAGGAATATAAGTAGTACTGAATCAAAAACCAGAGAAGGTCTGGGTTAAGTTCTTGTTCTGTAGTGAATTAGCTGAGCTCAGCGGCAAGACCAAGATAGGGAACTCGTGTTTTCAGTGCATCGTTTTCTTTGGCTCATTGTCAGTTTCACTCCAATTGTGCTACTGCCTTAAGTCTAAAAACACATACCGTGTTAATAGATCATTTTTGTAAACTAGTAAACAGCAGAAAATAGCCTTGAGATCATTCTGTGTTTGAAACAATAAAAGCTTTTAATGTTTAATTTAAAGTTTCAAAAGTTTGCTTCATACTGGTTACAGATGAGCGGTTATAACATTACCTATAATAGGGTAAAACCAGGACAGGGCAAGTCGATTTTTTTTTTCAACATAGAAACACAGAAAATAGGTGGAGGTGGGCCATTCGGCCCTTCGAGGCTGCTCCACCATTCAGTATAATCATGGCTGATCATGCAATGTCAATATCCCACTCCCATGTTCTTTTCATACCACTTGATCTCTTTAGCCACAAGGGCCACATCCAGTTCCCTCTTGAATATACCTAACAAACCGGCCTCAACAGCTTTCTGTGGGAGAGAATTCCATTGGTGAGCAACTCTCTGGCCAAAGAAATTCTTCCCTATCTCAGTCCTGAACGGCTTACCCCTTATTTTTAGACTGCTTTAGCAGGACTTCAATAATAAAGTGACTGCAAAGAAATAATTAAAAATATTCAGGTTGAAGAACTAAAACCAGTTGCACCCATCGGTTATGTGTGAACATGATGAGCAAAAGAAAAACAACATGTTTTGTAAATTTGTGCCATATTCATGACACCTGCAGTGATGAGATCCTTTACGACCCACCTTTCATCTCCAAACCTAGCAGCTACAGAATAACCTGGGAAAGACAGGAAAGAAACAGGGCAGATAAGGGAAAAATATACAATGGGAAAATTCTTCCATTAACTTAATAGGGCCTACATGCTGACAGACTTCCGGTTCAGTTGCGTTTAAAATTTTGGAAAGAGTTAAAGGGGGAGGAGGATGAGAGGAGGATTCGGCAGAGGGTAAAGTTTCTGGAACAAGTAATAGGACAGAGAATATGGAGAGGGTCCGGAACCTAACTTCAGGGACGGCAGTTAAGGGGACAACTGTTAGAAGTGGGGCAGACCACACAGGACTAATATTGTTATACTTAAATGCACACAGACATGAAACAAGGTAAATGAGCTCTTAATACAGATTGGAATTGGGGGAATACAATGTGTATATCACAGAGACGTGGTTGAAAGAGGTTCAGGGCTGGGAACTAAATATCCATGGATACGCATCCAATCAAAAGGACAGGCAGATGGGCAAAGGGGCCGGGGTTCCCTTGTTAGTAAGAAATGAAATGAAATTGATAGCAAGAGATGGCAGGGAGTCAGAAGGTGTAGAATCAGTGTGATAGAGTTGAGAAAGTGCGAAAGGAGAAAAGACCATGATGGGAGTGGTGTACAGGCCTTCTCGCAGTAGTCAGGGAATGGAGAAGAAAATAAATCAGAAGATCAAAAAGGTATGTGAGAAAGGCACGATTACAATAATCATTGGAGACTTGAATATGTAGCCAGATGGGGAAAAACAGTTAGGTAGCAGATCTTAAGTCAATTAATTCATGGAATGTCTACAAGATGTTTCTTTTTAAGCAGCCTGTGGTGGAGCCCACTAGGGAACAGGTAATTCTGGATTTGCAGGAATGAGGCAGATTTAATTAGGGAGTTTAAGGTGAAGGTACCCCTCAGGCCCAGTCAGCATAACATGATAAAATACATATTTGAACACTCCCTGCAGTTTGAGAGGGAGAAGCTTGAATCAGATGTATGGTTTTATAATTGAGTAAAGGTAACTACAAGGACAAGTGGATGGAGCTGGCCAGACCTAATTAGAAGATGATGGAGTTGCAATGGCAGGAGCTTCTGAAGATAATCCAGAGGCACAACAGAAATTCATCCCAAAGAAGAAACATATTAAGGGGAGGATGAGGTAACTTGCTGAAGAGGGAAGTCAGGAACAGCATTAAAGCAAAAGGAAAATTTGTGGGAATCCAGAGGATTGGGAAGCCTTTAAAAATCCGCAGAGGATAATGAGAAGATCAACTGGGAGGTGGGGTGAAGATAAAATATGAGAAGCTAGCTACTAATATAAAAGAAGACTGCAAGAGTATTTTTAAATCTAAACAGTAAGAGAAGCAAGAGTGGACATTGGACTGCTGGAAAATGAGGCTGGAGAGGTAGTAATGGGGAACAAAGAAATGGCAAATTGAATAGGCACTTTGTATCAGTTTTCATTGGGAAGACATCAGCAATATACCAGAACTTCAAAAGAGTCAGGGAGCAGAGGTGAGTATAATGGCCATCACTGAGGAGAAGGTGCTGGGGAAGCTGAAAGGTCTGTAGGTGGATAAATTAGACTGGATGGACTACACCCCAGAATTCTGAAGGAGATAAATGAGGAGATTAGAGTGGCATTGGTGGTGATCTTTCAGGAAACTCTGGAGTCAGCGACAATCCAAGAGGACTGGAAAATGGCTAATGTAACACCTCTGGTCAAGAAAGGAGGATAGCAAAAGACAGCAATCTGAAGACTAGTTAGCCTGACCTCAGTTGTTGGTAAGAGTTTAGATTTCACTGGTAAGGATGAGATTGCAGAGTACTTGGAAGCACATAGTTAAAAAAAGGAGCAGAGTCAATGGGAGATCATGCTTGACAAATCCTAGAGAAAAGAGAACCAGTGGACGTGATTTATTTGGCACCGGAAGCTGCCAAATAACAGCCCATGGTATTAGGGGCAAGGTACTGGATGGATACAGAATTAGCTGATTGACAGAAGGCAGAGAGTAGGGATAAGGTATCTTTTCCAAGATGACAGCTGGTGACTAGTGGAGTTCTGCAGGGGTCAGTGTTGGGTCCACAACTATTCATTTTATACATTAATTATCTGGACAAAGGAACTGAGGGCATGGTTGGTAAGTTTGCAGATGACAAAGATATGTGGAAGGACAGGAAATGTTGAAGAAACAAGGAGGCAACTGAAGGACTTGGACATGCTAGTGAGTGGGCAAAAAGTGGAATACAAAGTGTGAGGTTGTAAGTTTGCTCGCTGAGCTGGAAAGTTGTTTTCAGATGTTTGGTCACCATACCAGGTAACACCATCAGTAAGCCTCTGGTGAAGCGCTGGTGTTATGTCCTGCTTTCTATTTATGTGTCTTGGTCTGTTAAGGTGGGTGATATCATTTCCAGTTCTTTTTCTCCGAGGATGGTAGTTGTGGTCTAAATCGATGTGTTTATTGATGGATTTCCGGTTTGAATGCCAGGTCTCTAGGAATTCCCATGCATGCCTCTGTTTAGCCTGCCCCAGGATGGATGAGTTATCCCAGTCGAAGTGGTGGCCTTCTTCATCTGTATGTAAGGATACTAGTGATAGTGGTTCATGTCTTTTTGTGGCTAGTTGATATTTATGTATCCTGGTGGCTAGTTTTCTGCCTGAGTGTCCAGTGTAGTATTTGTTACAGTTCTTGCCGGGTATTTTGTAAATGACATTAGTTTTGCTGGTTGTTGGTATAGGATCCTTTAGGTTCATCAGCCATCAAATACATTCTGCTGATTTCTCAACAAACCCAAACAAGCAAACACAACACATCCAGAAACCCTAGCTACTCTCCCCAACTCAAAGACATCTCTGAAATAACTTCCAGATTACTCTGAGCCCCTTGGCATCCTGGTAGCCCACAAACCTACCAGCACTCTCAAACAGCTATTGAGGAACCTAAAGGACCCTATACCAACAACCAGCAAAACTAATGTCATTTACAAAATACCCGGCAAGAACTGTAACAAATACTACATTGGACACTCAGGCAGAAAACTAGCCATCAGGATACATAAACATCAACTAGTCACAAAAAGACATGAACCACTATCACTAGTATCCTTACATATAGATGAAGGTGGCCACCACTTCGACTGGGATAACACATCCATCCTGGGCAGGCTAGACAGAGGCACACAGGAATTCCTAGAGGCCTAGCATTCTAACCAGAATTCCATCAATAAACACATCGATTTAGACCTCATTTACCATCATCTGGAAATGATATCACCCACCTTAACACCCAAGACACACAAATAGAAAGCAGGACAGAACACCAGTGCTTCACCAGAGGCTCACCGATGATGTTACCTGGTATGGCGATGAAACGTCTGAAAACAAATCTGCCAGTTCAGTGAGCTAACTTACATCCAGAACCTCAAACTAAGCTACAGATTTTTTCAAAAATCACAAACAAAGTGTGATGTTATACATTTTGTAAGGAAGAAGAGATGTGGACTATTTTTAAACTGGGAAAGCTTTGGAAATCTGAAGCACAAAGGGACTTAGTTCAGGATTCTCTTAAGGTTAACATGCAGGTTTAGATGGCAGTTAGGAAGGCAAATGCAATGTTAGCATTCATTACAAAAGGGCTAGGAAACATGAGGAGGGATGTACTATTAAGTTTGTAAGAGGCTCTGGTCAGACCGCATTCAAAACATTTTTGAGCAATTTTGGGCTGCGTATTTGAGTAAGGATATGCTGCCATTGGAGGATGCCGCCATGGATGAAGGACTTGTTATATGAGGAGCGGTTGAGGTCTCTGTGTCTGTACTTGATGGAGTTTAGAAAAATGAGGAGGATCTGATTAAAACTTACAGGATGCTGACAGGCCTGGATACAATGGATATGGAGAAGATGTTTCCATTAGTAGGAGAGACTAGGACCTGAAGGCAGACCCTCAGATTGAAAGAACAATGTTTTAGAGCTGAGATGAGGAGGAACCTCTTCACCTAGAAGTGGCGTATCTATGGAACTCTTTTCACAGAAGGCTGTCGAAGCCAAGTCATTGAGTGTATTTAAGACAGAGATACACAGGTTCTTGATTAGTAAGGGGGATTAAGGATTATGGGAAGAGGACAGGAAAATGGTGTTGCGAAACATGTCAGCCATGATCGAATGACGGAGCAGATGTGATGGGCTGATTGGCCTAATTCTGCTTCTCTACCTTATGGTCTTCTTGTCCTAAGATGATGGGCTGAGCCTTGTTTCTCAAATCGGAGTTCAGCATCACCTGACATAGTTCAGGAGCCTCACTCTGGGATGGTAGTCTCTTTCCTCATCTGTTGCAGACAAAACAGTGGGGAAAGGCCCATGACTTGCATTTTCTCTGGACTCTCTTTCGGCTTAGTTTTACAGGCTCAATATCAACTATTAAACTGCTTACTTTCCATAGTCGCCTGGTCTTCACCCAAACTAAGAACCAGTTGGTCTCATTTTTGAAGTTGACAGGCATCACGGGTAGGTAGGGCAGCTTTTCACTAACCACATCTCAAACCCTACTGCTCCAACTACTACTTCAGTCAAACAATCAATTAACTTCACACGGTCAATACAGTCCAATTGGACTCTAGATGACACCAGGGTGCTTTGATTGATTGAATTGCAGATATACTGCTCATGTTACATAAAGAAAATCTGAAGGCAGTTCACAAAAAAATGCACCAATCAGGCAAATAAGGAAATCAGATTTGACTTTACCTCATCACTTACAATCAGAACAAGAGGAGGATATTAATGTTGTTTAACAGAATAGATTCCTTTGGATGTTTTTTGGTTGAAATTCATTTATTAAAAGGCTTAAAAAGAAAACTAAATTACAAGGTTTACTATTTTTCTCAATAATACTTTATCACAGTAGAAAGAACTTTTAACTGTTAAAATTAATCAAGCTATTATCTATTTAGAGTTTTAGTCAGAACATTTGTAGGAGTTGGGAGGTCATGTTGCGATTGTACAGGACACTAGTTAGACCACTTTCAGAATACTGTGTACAATTCTGGTCTCCCTGCTATTGGAAGGATGTTGTGAAACTTGAAAGGGTCCAGAAAATATTTACAAGATTGCCAGATTGGAGGGTTTGAGCTATAGGGAGGGACTGAACAGGCTGGGGCTGTTTTCCCTGGAGCATTAGAGGCTGAGGGGTGACCTTATAGAGGTTTATAAAATCACAAGGGACATGGATAGGATAAATAGACAAGGTCATTTCCATTGGTGGGTGAGTCCAGAACTAGAGGGCATAGGTTTAAGGTGAGAGGGGAAAGTTTTAAAAGGGGCCTAAGGGGGAATCATTTCACGCAGACGGTGGTGTGTGTATGGAATGAGCTGCCAGAGGAAGTGGTGGAGGTTGGTACAATTACGACATTGAAGATGCATCTGAATGGCTACGTGAATAGGAAGGGTTTAGAGGGATATGGGCCAAGTGCTGGCAAATGAGACTGGATTAATTTAGGATATCTGGTCGGCATGGACGATTTGGACTGAAGAGTCCATTTTCACACTGTACAGCTTTATGACTATGTAGAGTAATGAGTTCGCAGAATGTTTAATGACAAAAAGGTTTCAGATATCGTGTGATTTGCAGAGCTCTGGAAAGAGGCAAATGGTCTGTCAGGGTTTAAGTAAATGCATGTAAATATAAAGTTTTGAGGAAAACATCTTGGACTCAGCAAGAAACCGTACTTGCGACACTAAAGCTAGTTAGGTCCCATACACACAATTAAGCAAAAATTTTCTCTGCAACAGAGAAATATGAAGTTCAACTCTGCTCTGCCACTCGCTTAGAAGGAAGTTATATTTGTAACATAAATTTTAGCTCAAACATCAGAATGGACAATATCCATCTATACTAAAAAATTCTGTCACCCTCAATTTATGGAGATTTAAGGTTCCCAAGATCAAATGCAAATTATATTGTTCCATTAACAGAAAATCACCTTCCCTTGCAGTAAACTTCAGGGATTACATGCCCAGAGGAAACACTTCTCAAGTGTGATTCAGTGCTTTCCTGAGCATCAAGCCTTTTATATTTCCTAGCTCAGTATGATTACATTGCTATGGGCCGGGTGTCTAAATCCATCGCGATGAAAATAGCAAAGTCAGCAACAATCGCCAGTTACAACAGAAGCCAGCAGGAAGTTTTCATAGGAAAACTACACCTTTATGCTTCAGTAACTAACCTCAAAGGTCCAAAACTCATCAAATCATAGAACAGTGAAAAAGTATTACTGCATCTTGAGAGAATAGATACACTATTCATCATTTTGTAAACTGTTAACTCGGCTCAGCACAAGGGTCCCACTTACGAGGTGACACTTAACACCATTACGTTGTTTAACATTAGCTTGACCAAAAGTCACAGTGCAAAATGCAATTTGAAAATGTGAATGGTCAGCAAATTGCTGGTACATGGAGTACAAATATGGTTTTAAAATATCCCAAAATCAACACTAAAAAATACACTATTCCAATTTTTAACTAAAGAATGGGCAATTTGTCGAAAAGGCAGAGCTAGAAAAATTATAATCCGCTTTACTGTGTCTATCATTGTGGCATGTAATGCTTGGAAAGAAAGTCCAGCCCAATACAAAGATCAGTACTGTGGCCTTGCACTTCAAAGCTGGAAACCATGGAAACATCCTCAGGCAGTATGCACCAGAATGTTTCACGTGAAATGTATTTTATAAACACAACCTATCCCACCCAGCAACGTTCACATCCCATAAATTAATTTTTGAAATTTGTAATGTAGTGAGGAATCTTGTGTGCATTGGAAGAAACAGTGATACTGCGTCTTATATAATTTTACATTTGAACTGTCACGTAAGGTATTTCACAAAATGTTTGGAGTAAAAGTGTATCTTTTCACAGAAAGGTCAGCTTCAGAAATGACAAGTCCTTACAGGGAGACAAAGTTAACCTTGGTTTTAATTCATGTTATGTTAGTTATTTCCTAGCAGATTATCTTCAAGGAATTGTAGGATTAATAATTCCACAATTCAGGTTAAATTACAATAAACTTCTTAACTATAAAGGCATACTTCACTTACTTTAACTGACCTCTAGAGGGTAACATTATCAATCAAACTAAAAATTTGATTATAAGATTACGTTAATAACTCCCTTCCTTTTTCAGTCAGTTCGTTTCTTCTCCTCTATTTTCCACCCTAGTACGGGGTCAGCCAATTAACTACATTCCGAACCTGCAGAGTGCATTGATTCTAATTATGATCATCTTGGTTACAGCATCAAGAAGTGTTTGACTGATCAACTAACTCCTCAGTTTTCAATTCCAGTCATTCTAATTTGAAATACATGCTACTTGGAAGACTGCCTCCATGGGGGTCTCGGAGGAACATACTACAATATCTGACTATGCAAGCTCACAAACCTACGAGATCAGCATACTGATTCAGAGTAATATTAGAGACTAGGTGTGCAGAGGTTGCCAAGAGTGAAAAAGGAATGAAATGTTGAGGTTAGTCATTCAAAATCAAGAGTCTCTGAATAGCATCTTCGGTAATGAATTCCCAAATTTTGTAAACATGAGCTGATATAAATATAGGGAAAAATATTTTAAAAACAGTCATATGAACACGGAAAAGAATCTTTTAGCCAAACTGAAACTGAAGCACACCCAATGTAACCTGCTTCCTCAACTGATATATTTTACAAAAATGCTCGTTCAACTTCCTCCTAAAGTTATTGATCATAACCAGTTTCCTCCTGGACCAGTCCATTCTCAGCATTTCGACTCTCTGCATGAAATGAAATAGTACATCTCATCTGTACACTGACCTTGCCTTTCAGAGCTTAATTTTGTGTCACCATCTCCGCCATACTCTGCATAAATCCCTGCAGTTAAGAATTAGACTTTTTCAAATTTTGAAGAACCTCGAATACCCTAAAATCAGATCTCACTTCAGTTTTGCGACCAAAAGACAGCACTTAAAAAGAAACACAGAGCAGTCCCTGTGTTGCGCAATGGCTACTGGAACTTTGTGGCGGTTTCACTGGGTCATACTGGTAACAGTGGTTGATAACAGTAGCTGAGCAATCAGTTGAGATCCTTGGCTTTGCAGGTTCGCTGACATACTTTTATCTGTTCTTAACGTGATCACCAGCTTACAGAACTCTGAGTGAAAGCACAATTTATTCTTACTTGTAGTACAGGGGTGTTTAGTGTCTGCGCTCAAGCTGTGACTTGTGCAGCACTCTGGTCCCCACTGGCACATCAGCTGACCAATACACGCACCAGATTTTTAAATAAAGTTTTTTCTATATATTTCTGGAAGGGTTAAACAAAGAGTGATGTTCTAATTGCCAAAATGGCCACCAGCAACATAAGGCCATTCAGTCCACTTCTTCATTCAATGAGAACATAGGTAATCCTCAATTCCCTTACTGATTAAAAAGCTATCCAAGTCTTGAGTATGCTTAGTAACCAAATCTCTACAGCCCCCTGCAGTAAAGAATTTCACAAGTTCACTAGCCTCAAAAGAAAATCACTCATCTCTGTCTTAAATTAGCGATCTTTTAGTCTTTTACTCTGGTCCTAAACTCTCCCACAAAACAACCTTTCTGCATATACCTTTAAGGTACCCAAGAATCTTGTATGTTTCAATAAGGTCACCTCTCATTCTTTCATATTCCAATGAATACAAGCCAAAATTACTTGAAGCCAGTCCCCTTCATATCTAATGTATCTTCTCTGGACTGTTCAAAGTATTCCAGATGTGATCTGACTAATGCCTTGCATAATTTTAGCAAGGCCTCCCTTTTTATACTGCATTCCCTTTGTAATAAAAGGTCATCATTTCATTTCCCTTTCCTATTACCTAACAAACCTGGAAGCTAGCTTTTTGTGATTCATGCATGAAGATTTCCAAATCTCTCAGACTTGAGAAAGCTACAACCTCCTCCATTTAACTAATATTCATCTCCTCTATTCAACCTCTCAAAGTGCATAACATTACATTTCCCCATATTATATTCCATTTGCCAAATTTTTTCACACTTGCTTACTGTCAATATCCCTCTGTAGATTCCAAAGGTCAGCCTCACCTCTTGCCTTCCCACCTACGTGTGTCATGTGCAAACCTGGCTATAGCACATTCACTTCCCTCATTCAAGTCATTAATATATATTTGAAAATAATTGCAGCCACAGCACCAGTCCTTGCAGCATTCCACTAGTTACAGACTGCATTCCTAAAAATGCCCTTGCTTATGCCAACTGTCTTATATTAATTAGACAATCCTGTATCCATGTTAACATGCCACCCTCAAGTACTTAAGTAGCCTAATACATAGTACATTAAGTGTCTTCTTAAACTCCACATAAATTATTTACTACTTTATCTATCCTGCTTACTATCTATTCAAAGAATTCTATAAAACTGAAGCTGCCCTCAGTCTGCCTGATTGTATGCATTTCTAAATCCTCTGCTGGTATATCCTTTATATCAGACCCTAAGTTTCCCACAAACAACCATTAACTGCCCTACAGTTCCATTTATTGTCTCCCTCACCTTTTGAATAAAAGTGCTCCGTTGCTAGTTTTTCCAGTCCTCTTGGAATTTCTCAGAATCGAAGGATTCATGGAAGATCACTATGAGTGCATTCACAATCTCTGTAGTTGCTACTTCTTACATCTGAGGATGCATTCCATCAGGTCCAAAGGACTTGTCAGTCGTTAGTCTCATTAGAATTCCTAGTGCATTTTGTCTGGTGATATAATTGTTTTTATTTCCTCTCATCCCTTTGCCCTTTGACTATTTCGTAATTCTGTAACGCTATTAATGTCTTCCACTTTGAAGACTGATGCCATATGCAAATCAGAAGGTTGACAGTGATTAAGTCCAGGCTAGGATTCTAAAGATCTAGGCTAATGTTCCAATCCCACAATGGCATTTGATGGAATTTGAATTCCAATTAATAAACCTGGAAAATAAGTTAGTCTCAGTAATTGTGATCATGAGAACATTGTCAACTGTTTGAAAACATCAATCCTGCCATTTAAGGAAACAAATCTGCCATACTTATCTGGTCTGGTTTTCATGTGAATCCAAACTTACAGCAATACATTAACTTCCTTCAATTGTCCTAATTGCCTCAGAAATGTTGAACAAGCCGCCCCATTTAAGGGCAATTAGAGATGGGCAAGAAATGCTGGTTTTGTCAGTGAGGTTAACATCTCGTGAAAAAAAAGACATCAGCCAGCCACAACAGATGTCAGGAATTGACTGCACGTGTGCCACTCACATCATCATATTACCATCCTTGCACTGACACTATGGCTGGCTGTGTATTCAATGTGCTACAGTTCCTGAGCAGCAGCCTTTTTAATCCACAATCATGAGAGATAGCCTGCTGTAGGAGACGAGATGCAGCAGCAGTGGGGGTGAAGAGGAGTCATAAACAGGTAGTGGTAGCATCAGGCCCCAAGCACTGAGCTTGGGTCAGTCTTGGAAAGGACAACTGCTTCCATCACATATGAAGGACATTGGCGGTAAGTTTGCACAAGCATGCTCCTTGCATCACCTACATTTGGTGTTTACATGATTCACAGACAAAATAAAAGCCAAGAATTTTGACTCATCCCATGTTTGGAATAAAACTCAGAGGATAGATTTTCCTGGCAAAAGGTAATTAGATTGCCTGATAGAGCCGCCCTTTGAAGCCTCTGTCTTTGCACTCTGCAGGGTGCCAAGAAAACTTCAATGTTCCAGGGGTTCATGCAGGTAATTTTTTAGAAGCAACGTTATCAGTCTTTGTTTTAAAAAGAAGTCCAAAAGTTCAATATAAATCAGTAAGTAATTTGGTGTTCTCATCCATCGTCCTAACTCAATTCAACTCTTCAATCCTTCTGCACCATTCAGTGAGGCCATGGCTGATCTGCTTGTGGTATCAACTCCGTTCTACTGTCTGCCCATCATGATATCTAGCTCAGTCTCAAATAAATTCAATGGCAGCCTTCAACAATCTCCAGGGAACAGCACTCCAGAGGGTGAAAGATAAAAGTGAAGAAATTCTCTCAGCTTCTGGGAGAGGTCCTTGTAGCTCAGCTGTGATTTTAGCTAGGTATTAAGTTACTTATCTTACGTACATCATGGATACCAACTTAAGAGTCCTATCAGTCCATGCTGACCATGATCCCAAACTAAACTAGCCCTACATGGCCCATATCCTCCCAAACCCTTCCTATTCATGAACTTATCCAAATGCCTTTTAAACACTATAACTTTACCTGCATCACTTTCTCTGGCTGTTCATTCCACACATGAACCACTGTGAAAAGGTTGCCTCTCATGTCCTTCGTAAATCTCTCCCCTCTTACCTTAAAAAGATGCCTAGTTTTGAACACCCCATCCTAGGAAAAGACCCTCATCATTCACCTTATCTATGCTCATGATTTTATAACGTCAATTTGATGCATGTGCTTCAGGCTCTGAGACACTGTGACCACAATCCCTATACCTTTCAGACTTAATGTCTCTTTTCTGTTCTGTATGGTTTTATTCAAGTCTGCTTGTGGTTGGAGAAAGATGAGGTAAATGGAATCAAGCAGCTTTAAGCATCAGTGCAGTAATAAAAAAAAATTAAAACTCCTATTCAGACATATAAACCATTGTCATTGCTGCAGATCTCCAAGACAAAATAATAATTGGCCTTTGCTGCAACTATGTCACAGAATCTTTGGTGAATTGAAATACATAAAGGTACTCTACATAGGGATGAATTACTATGTCACATATAGACCCCATATTATTGTCTGGATTGTTACATTATGCTGTTTTGGGACTTAATTTCTTTAGGTACACATTCCTTTTTTGTAGTCTAATCGAGCTTCGTTAAAAGAATATATATCCATTAACACAGGAAAAGAGCTTGGCTTCAGTGCAACAGCAGAGGCGTTGTCTAAATCTGCCCTTATAAATAATTTGACTCTGGAGATGATATTTTCACATAACTTCCTTTCAATGTTTAGCAGCAGGAAGGCTTTAACTATAGTTAATGTCTACAATACTTCACAGTTGGCAAATCCTTTTGTAGCATAAATAACTAAATTCATTAATACATGGAAGTTGACATGTCCAAAGATGCCTTCTTTGAGGATGCTGCCTTGTTTTGCTCATCTGGGCTGGAGCAAGCTTGCAAAAGCTGGAAGCTGGTTACTGAAGCCGTTAAGCAGACACTATTAATTTAACCATTTTAACATTTAACTTCAGAGGAACCTCACTTATTTTATGCTCTCAGCAAGCCTTCACACAGTTAATCTCTAATACTACTCTGAAAGAAACAGTTCACAAAAAAAACTGTTAAATGCACAAAGAACTTGGGACAGCATGAACATTCACTTGTTTCTCAGAGGCACATTGTAACAGCACAATTCAACCATTGGTTCAATTACTATTTAGGTTGTGGCAATTAATTGGTTAAAACAAATTAATGAATGCTACATTTTTACTGGCTGCACAGAAGTACTGCGCTGAATAATCCAATTCCCTCCAAGCCAGACAATGAGCATACACACATGTACAAATGTCATCTAGTTGTTCAAACACTGCTTCACAGATGGTCAAGTGCATTATTGCTTAAGTAAGAAGGCACTAACATCTACATTGATTCTAGTTCATTTAACAGCCAATTTGACTGCATTGCCAGAAAATATAATCTCCTACACTGTATTTAATTACATGTGATATTACGCCTTCCATTGATTGTACTTTTAATTCACCATCTGCAATATTTTAGACAATTTGAATAATGAATAGAGTACTCAAATTTACCAAGCGATTGAATATTCAATTATGAAAATAAGCTTGATGTTACATCAGTCTAGGAACAAAGAGGAACTTACGTAACAGACTTTGCAACAGTCTGTGGAGCAATATTCCAGTCACTGCTTGACATATACAAAACTTGGACCGTGTATTAGCATCAATTAGGAAACTCAAACACTTTCATTTGAATTGCCTTCATAACGTAGCACAACAAAATAACAGACGTTAAGGCGCTCACCCGCCTTGACATGTCAAAAAACAACACATTTCCACTGGGTACATTGTGACTGTCCCACTCTATCAAACTTCCTAGATGATAAATATGCTTACAATCACTTCAAAAGCTGAATAAAACTAACAAGATCATGGCCCAAATGACCAGAGCAGCAAAATGTGGTCTCTTTTCGGTGTCAAGTTTTGGGACTCTAGAAGCTCAGGTTCAGACACACCCACCTGTGATAGGTTTAGGGTTGATTTGTGCTGTCCAGGATCCTCTCCAAAACGGAGCTCAGTGCAGACTTGGACTAGATAGATGGAGCTTACTCTGGAAATCCTTTACTGGTTAATACCTGGCCTAACTCAGTCAGCATAAATGAACTGAGCACTATAACTAATCACCCAAGGCAACACATGCATCCACTTGACCTGAACACACACAAACAACTACTCCCTCCACCTCAACATGAATACATGTACCCAACTGGCTCTCCACCTCAGCCAATTACCCACCCAGCTAGACCGCCAACACGATCAGACTACTCCCCCAACTTAACCAAACCTCACCCTCGACTGACTGCCCTTCTATTCATTCAAAAATACACACAATGAGACCTTTCAAAACATGACTGAAATACAGCTGCTACTATATCCTCTCCTCCTCCACTCAAAATCCGTGTGCAGAGTCTGCAACCCATTTCTGCTGCAGCTGTAATCAGATGCTCTGACTGAAAATGAGCAGCTCTGTTGGGACGCAGAAAACTTTGAAGGCTACAACTATGTGCCCAGCACCGCCATTGTCTTCAACCATTATTGAGCTATAAAAGTTCACAGATCGTGGACTTCTCTCTATAATTTCTGGTGGTTATGGCTATCCACTTCATTACTTGTAACAAGTAAAAGTTACCATGATTCGACATAACTGATCTTATAACCAGTTGTTTTCTCCCTTTTCCTGCTACTGAATGACATAAATGGTCTCTTTGACATTTCCTCATTTAGAGCTGCCATGATAATAAATAAAAGTGGCTGAAATAGCAATGGAGAAGTTTTTGTGATCAGATTCAAGGTAAATTTCAGAGAAAAATATGCCTGTTGACTGTGCAATGGACAAATTGAGCTAACTCTTCTCAATTGCAGCATGACCACCAAAACTCTTAGTCCCTCTCTAACAGGAGGTCACCTTGTTAATTACTGTAGCACACCTGCTCAAGGTATAGTGAAAGGAACCCAAATTAAGCTCAGTGATGCGAAGAATGTCACCAAGCTGAATGAACAAAACATACCGAAGAAACACTTTATCCAGGAAATCTTAGAATGGTTAATATCTGCCCTAACTCATTAACTAGCAGAAGTGAACTGAACACCATAATCCCAACTCAACATCCACCTGACCTGACCATACATGAACGTGACTACTCTTCCCTGACTATATTTGGCCACTCCATAATCTCTGATGCTATGACTAGAGCTATTAATGTAGCAAGCAAATCTGTTATTACCATCGGATCCTGGATCAAAAGATGGGCTATTCATTTATAAATGAATGAAAAATCTGTAAAACTCTGCTAGAGGAAAGAGTTGAATATATCCTGTTCCATGGGTGCAGACTACAATGCATCAGTTATTTTTCAATCCAAGATTCACAGGTTAAGGGATCCATGACAAATGCAACTTTATGAAGTTTTGTTACAGAACACACTTGACCACTTCATGGGGCATTGGCATCAGTTTTAGAACAGGGGGGATCTGCACCGTTGGGACGGTCTCCACCTGAACCGATCAGGTACCAATGTTCTCGCGAAGAGGATAAATAGGGTGGTCAGTAGGACTTTAAACTTCTGAGTTGGGGGGAAGGGAAAGTGAAAGCCGACAGGGGTATGGAGGTAAATGGCAAGATAAGCAGCAGGATAGAATGTTTCCAGGCGGATTTAAAATTGAGGCAGACTGAGAATGCAGTAAAAAGCAAGGATAACTTAGGACATATGACTTCCAACATCTCTAATGATAAGGAAGTTAGCAATAAGGCACTTTACCTGAATGCGCGTAGCATTCATAACAAAGCCGATGAACTAATGGCACAGATAATAGTGAATGATTATGATATAGTAGGCATCACAGAGACTTGGTTACAGGGGGGTCAGGACTGGCAGTTAAACCGCCATGGTTTTTCAACTTATCGAAAAGACAGAGAGGTGGGCAGAGGGGGTGGGGTTGCCTTGATAGTTAAGAACAAAATTAAATCTATGATATTGAATGACATAGCGTCGGATGATGTGGAGTCTGTGTGGGTGGAATTGAGAAACCACAAAGGCAAAAAAAACATAATTGGAGTTGTGTATAGACCTCCTAACAGTGGTCAGGACCAGGGACATAACATGTACCGGGAAATAGAGAAGGCATGTCAGAAAGGCAAGGTTAAATTGATCATGGGAGACTTCAATATGCAGGTGGACTGGGTAAATAATGTTGCTAGTGGATCTAAAGAAAGGGAATTCATAGAATGCTTACAGGATGGCTTTTTGGAACAGCTTGTCATGGAGCCCACAAGAAAGCAGGCTATTCTGGACCTAGTGCTTTGCAATGAACCAGACTCTATAAAAGATCATAAAGTACCCTTAGGAAGTAGCGACCATAATATGGTAGAGTTCAGGCTGGAGT
>NC_057731.1:13402005-13416479 GCF_004010195.1 Chiloscyllium plagiosum
TCGTCTTCGTCGTCGTCGTCTTCGTCGTCGTCTTCGTCGTCTTCTTCTTCTTCGTATCTAATTCTTCTTCGTCTTCTTGTCTCTCTCTGTTGTCTCTTATCTCAAGAGGGTTGGAATATAAAAGCAGAGATGTACTACTAAGACTTTATAAAGCTCTGGTTAGGCCCCATTTGGAGTACTGTGTCCAGTACTCCACACCTCAGGAAGGACATACTGGCACTGGAACGTGTCCAGCGGAGATTTACACGGATGATCCCTGGAATGACAGGTCTAACATATGAGGAATGGCTGAGGATACTGGGATTGTATTCGTTGGAGTTTAGAAGATTAAGGGGAGATTGAATATAGACGTACAAAATAATACATGGCTTGGCAAAGGTGGATGCTAGGAAATTGTTTCTGTTAGACGAGGAGACTAGGACCCGTGGACATAGCCTTAGAATTAGAGGGGGTCATTTCAGATCAGAAATGCGGAGACATTTCTTCAGCCAGAGAGTGGTGGGCCTGTGGAATTCATTGCCACGGAGTGCAGTGGAAGCCGGGACGCTAAATGTCTTCAAGGCCGAGATTGATAGATTCTTGTTGTCTAGAGGAATTAAGGGCTACGGGGAGAACGCTGGTAAGTGGAGCTGAAATGCGCATCAGCCATGATTGAATGGCGGAGTGGACTCGATGGGCCGAATGGCCTTACTTCCACTCCTATGTCTTATGGTCTTATGGACCAGAGTGAATAATAGGCCTTGTGAGGCTAAATGGCCGACCCCTGCTCCCACAAATATCAGAGGATTCTTGGCCAATCTGTGGAAATTCAATAATGTTATTTTTATGATTAAGTAGCTAGTTGCAAAGGGTTGCCACAAGAATGCTCAAACTATTTTAGTCAGTAAATCTTTTTTAGTGCAACATGTTGGTCATTGTATCCTTTCAGTTATCATTCATCTATTAATGTATTTCAACACACAAACTGTCATCAGTTACACAACGTGCCATGTTGATAATGAATCAACAATCTCCCAAAATCTATTCCAGTGTCTGAATAACTTGTGAGGTCTATAATAAACTGAATTTCAAGCAAAATAAAATACCATGTGAAATCAGACATACTTCAAGTCTTTATTTTAAGATGTAAATTTTGTCGACTGTCCCAATTGGATTAAAACAGTTTACAACTCAATTTTACAGATTAAAATAGACTAAGAACGACATATAACAGGCTAAGAACCAATATCACATACCATTAAAGTATTTCAATTAGTGTTATCATTTCAGATTTTGTCAGCTGATGACTGCAATGTTCAGTTTCGCTTTCAGCTTCTCAGATAATGAAGCAGCCCATGCCTGCATGCATGCAATGCCAATTTGACAATTACCATCACCAAACCCCCCCATCAATATCCTGAGGGCTTAACCATTGACCAGAAAGTGAAATAGGCCAGATATGCAAATACTGTAGTTGCAAGAGGACTTCTACAGCAACTAACTCACCTCCTGACTCCCTAAAATGTCTGCACCATCTAAAGGCACAAATCAGGAATGTGACAGAATACGTTCGATTTGCCTGGATGAATGCCTTCCAACACCCAAGAATTTTGAAATCATCCAAAGCTAAACTACCAAGCTGATTGGCACCCCACCAACACTTTAAACTTCACTCCCACCAGCAGTGATGCAGTGTGGCACTCCCATGTACCATCTACAAGTTGTATGCAGCAACTTAATGCTTCCAACCTAAAACCTCAATGCGTAGAACAAGCACAGAATGCCATCACTTTCAAATTCCACTTCAACCCAACTGGGAATATATTGTCATCTTTTCATAGTTACAGGATCAAAATTCCTACTTAACAGCACTGTGGACCTATCTCCACCCACTGAGCCTGCAGAAGTAGGCTTATCACTACCTCCAATAGGGCAACTAGGGATAGGCAATATATATTCATTGAAACATGGATCGAATGGCATTCTTCAATGCTCAATAACCAACTGTGACTTTTCACAAATAAAAGAAACGATAAATCAGTAACCTTATATATTTCAGCTCTTCTTGGGGTGCTCACTCTTTTGTGTTCAATAAGGTAAATGCTGATGGTGTACTGAATTAGTTCACTGAAAAACATGTGAAACCAGTCTCCATGAATGACCAAATTAGGGTGGAGCACACATCCCTCTGCGTCAGATGTGGAGTGCATACTCCCTCTGTACTAGAACTAGATGGAGTTGATTGCTAAAGGCATCTAGCCAAGATAAATTTGCAGATTGGACTGGTGATATATCTGGGAGGCAAAAGCAGAAAGAACACATCCAGAGAATGAACTGCATACAACCTTGGCTCCTAGCCACAGACACATAGCAAATCTTTATAATTTGCTATAAAAATGTGACAACGCTGATTTACAGTGTTCTTAGTCAGTCTTTTCTTCAGATATACATGTAAAACAGAATAAAATGTAGATAGAATGACTAGTTACAATAGCATTTATAGCTCAAGATTGCAGTTAAACAATAGATCAATGTACACAAATCGAAAAGTGAAGAGTTTAGTTAAAATCTGTTATGCAGAGGAAGGGGTAGACCATTCCAATTAAAATTCATTACAATATTAGAGTCAATCAACTCCTGCCATCATGAAATTCAGAAAGAAGGACATCTCATGCAATCAATTTTTTTTTTAAAAAAAGGTCCTCAAAACTGAAGTCAATATGTCAGAAATATCATGATATCAATGGAATGTGAAATATATTCCATGAGAAAGCCAATTCTTAAACCACAAACACCTACATTAGGTTTTCCTATTTTTGTGGTTATATTCAGTCATTATACTGCACACTTCAGATATTTAGTATTAACTTGAGGCACCTATCTCAAAATGCACGGTACAATGACAGCAGTTCTTTTTAAATACAGTTTTGAAAGATCAGACAATGAACTGCCACAGTATAAAGCTTTGTGTAGTTTGATGGATTTTCCATCACACAGTAGTTCTTAAGTAGTGGCTTTTCTTAAAAATAGAAGAACAAATTATCCAAAATTTCCACATTAGTGGAAAGGTACCTTCACTTGTGTGGCCAAGACAGTGTTTACATGAAAAAGCTTCTTGTTGCGACTGGATAAGCACTTACATCTAAAAGATATTAGAACATCAAGAAAGCATAGGCTTTCAAGTTGAATGTCTGATCAGCACATCTGCCATGGTCACTACTTGTGCATTTTCAAAGAAAGGTCATTTTTTTTTTATAAATATGCAGGACAGTTTTACAAAGGCAACAAAATCAACACTACACAAATAACAGGTTCATCTTCAGCTTTGTAGTTTCAAATGAAAAATGGCAAAACAATTCCCAGGTGATTTATAAATAATACTTAAATCATTACAGTATGATCATTCACAAGGCAAGTACTTCCCAGGAGAGAAAATTAAGAACGGTTCACATTTATACAGAAATTATCTCCAAATATTAATACAATAAACCAGTTGGTTTTGGCTATTTTGCACATTGTTTAAAATATATACAGTACATACAATAGATTACTCAACTTCCCTTCGAAATGAGTTTCAGTGCAGTACAACAGTAGCTGCTGTAAAGCAAGCAATTTATACTTAACCTGATATGAAAACTAAATAGTTAATTGTTTCGTTAGACAAGTTCCATTCTGGCACTAATTTCTGGATAGTAGCTTTTAAAAATACATGTCCTCTTTGTCAACTCCTGTGTCCGACTCAGCAACTCAGGATGCATCTGTCATCTTGAGTAATTCCAGCAATGCACCAACAGCTCCAAAATAACCCTAAAGATGAAGAGGAACAGATTTGATTGGACTGTCAGTGGCTTCTCCTCGAATTATATTTTAAAGGCACAATTATTCAATAAAACAAATTACAGTGGAATAACTTTAGACAGCATAGATATAACATACCTCAACCAGTGAGATTAAAAGTACTGAAATAATTTTTAATATTGCCCTTTTTTTCCCTCCTTCCCTTCCTATTTGAAAATAATTTTGATACTCTCCTTATGTCAGAAACACACTTTACTATTCCACCAACAAGCAATTACATACTGAATGCCTTTGTGGGCTTCTGTCCTTTTCAGTTCTGTGAAACTAGTAGAGGTTGTCACATGCTCTCAATCTGTTGGGTGAGAAGAATTCCAATAATCCTATATTTCACCACATGGTGTGATTTGTACTTCAACAGAGTTTATTTAGATTAAGTAGGAAACAATTTTGGCAATATTGCATTCATATTCAAAATCTATATAAATAGATCTGCAAACATATTAAATATATCTATGGCATATACAGGAGTTAATCTGTGTAACTGTTTTTTTTGGTTGCATTACTGCTTTCCATTAAAGAGCACTGAGCCAAAACCTGTTAAATAGACAGAAAACAGAAAGAGAATTTCCCAACAAGCTTGCAGTCTGTGGGATGTGACCATTTGCAAGGCTACTTTGCCCGTTGACGGTGTGAAATGAGTGAGAGAAGGATTGCTGGTGCTGGGGCTACCGTTGGACCTTGTAGGGCTTACTGCTGACAATATGATAGATAGGAAGAGGAATCTCACCTTGGAAATCCAGATAGCCCAATATATCATCCTGGGCACAGTAACCAGATCCTACACCTAGTGGTACTATCATTGGTGTGTTTAGCTAGCTCTCTACCCTAGATTATTTCCAACATCCAATAGAAACTTTTATAATATTTCAGCCCGGACCTGCATGTGCATGGTTAGTGGGTACATCACAAGAAGAAATGTAAGGAGGTGGTTTGGTAAAATAGTGACTTTAATGCAAGTAGTAGCATCAGAACAAAGTCATTCGGCCAATCAAGTCTGTTCCAATGAGTCCATGGGTGATCCGACAATCCACAATTCCACTTTCGCGCCTTTGTCTTGTAACCCTTGATTCACTTATATATTAAAAGTCTGTCTCTCTCAGTCTCAAATATACTTAATGACCCAGTTTCGACATTCCTCTGTGGGAAAGAATTCCACAGTTTCATGACTTTCACAAAGCAAGTTCCTCATGTCTTAAATGGGCGATGCCTTACTCTGAGATTATGCCCTCTGGTGCTAGACACGCACACATAATGGAAACAATTTTGCTATATCTATACTGTCAAGCTCCTAAAGAATATTTTATGATTCAATAATATCGTTCCATTACTGTTCTAAACTCCAAGGAATACAGGTTCAACTACTCAAACTCTCATATTCAGGATCAACCTAATGAACACACTCTGGACTACCTCCAATCCCAGTAGTTAACCACAATTAGGATACTTTTCTTCGATCAGGGGATCAAAACAGTTCGCAGAATCCTAGATGTGGCTAGGGATTGGAGGCAGTCCAGAGAACACTCATTAGGTTGACTCTGGGGATAGAGGGAAGAATATAAACGCATTGAGAGATACTGGAGAAAACTCACTAGAGTATATCACCTGGAATAGGCAGGTTATTTTAGGAGGAAAGATTGGATATGCCACACTTTAAAATCGTGGGAGTTTAGGAGATCAAGAAGAAACTTAATTAAAACAAGCAGGATCCTGAGGGACTTAGACAAGATACACGTGGAAAGGATGTTTCCTCCTGTGGATGAATCTAGAACTAAGGGTTTTAAAAAAGGTCATCTATTTAGGAATTTTTTTTCCAGAATCGAAAGTCTTTGAACCCCTCCTCAAAAAGCAGTAGCAAGAGTGAATACATTCTTGATAAGCAAGGAGGTGAAAGGTTATCATGAGAAGGCAGAAATGTGGAGTAATCATTTCAGTCGTTATCTTGTTGAATGGTGGAGCAGGGTCTAGTTGTTAAGTGGAAAATTCCTGTTCCTCTTCCATATGCCTGTACGTAGACAATTCAATCTTCAATTTCCAAAAGCATCTTTTTCCTCCTTCCTCATATTCATATATCCACTTTTAGCTTTTCAGCTTTCTCAGAGTTTCCAACATTTTCATCAACATAATGAGCTACTTTCACCAAGTTCACCAGTTACTTCAACATATGGGTCTTTGCTTTTGTACATTTTGTTTTCATTCAGACAATCAGCATTTAGGCATCTTGGTTGTGCAAAGTCACTTATGTTAGTTTTCTAGAAATAACAAACAGAGCACCACTAATCCAGAATCTGGTTTACTGTTTAGAGTCTGGTAGAAGGGGATTTGTAATTTTATGCGGCTTTCCACAGATCCCACTTTGTCACACATTATACTTATGGCTCCATCTACTGGTGCAATAGCATGGCACCATGACATTACAGAGAACTGGCCAATTACAATAACCTCCACCTGCAAAATCCCTTCAAGTCATAACTTCCTAACTTGGAATGATCTCATTGATCCTTCACTGTTGCTGAGACAAAACCCTGGAACCTCTTTCCTAGCAGTGCTTGTGGGTGTTCGTACACCAAACACATGGACTGCAATGGCTCAAGATGTTGGCTCACCACTTATCAAACAGTACTGGGGTGGGCAATAAATGGCAGTCTAACCAATGACACACATATGCTGGGAAAGAATATCTTTTTAAGATAATAACAATGACCTTGCTGCACTTGTCCTTCTTCAACAATAGTACTCAATTCATTTGCATATTTGATAAATGCAACTCCACTCTAGCAAATTGACAGATCCTAGGTATTTTTTATTTAACCTGTCCAGAAATATTATTACACACAGCAGTTGGGTTTTGAGCCTAAGTACCTGGCTCACATAGACAATACCACTGTGCCATCCGAGCCCAATTGAGTAACTATAGCCTAAGTTAATAGATTTACACTAGGTGTCCTCCGTGGTATGAGATTTCATGGTCTTAGTTTCTTTACAAAAACAAACTGCTTGAACATATGATGATACACTCCCTTGGTAGATAGAACTTGAATCTGGATCTTCTGGCCTAGAAGTAGGATAATGCACCTTCATTAATCCATGTTGATTGTCTACAACTTGGTTGAATGAATTCAATTAGATGGTTAAATTCTGTACATTCAAATCTTGCTCTGGCTTTAATCAATTCAGCTAAACTGAAGCCGTTTCTACAATAAAAGCTGACACTCACTTCATGTTCCAAGAATAAGGCTTTCAATTGCCCATTGGACCAATAATCCATAGCATAAGCCAGTAATTTCATGGAGACCATATTGATTCTCAGGAAGTTTCCAACGAACACTACCCTGTTGATGTTCTGCAATCAAGCAAAGAAATAAAAAAATTAGGACTAAAAACAGGATTAATTTTGAAAAATTTCTACTGAATAGTTATATTATGGAATCTCGAGCTAAATAGACCTACAAGATCCTTTACTCCACCTCAGAGTCAGTTTTCAACTGATGGAATGGTAAGAAGGCAACAATTGTATTCAATGTCATGATGTGCAGGTGAGGCTTTAAAAAAAAAAGTTTCTATTCCTAATACATGCTAGAAAATTACATCTAAATGTTGGAAGGACATTGCTTTGCTTGGTCCTATAGCTAACTGCTAATTACCTGACTCTGGATGTATCTAAGGTTAGTCAATCTTCCCAGCCAGTCTCCAATTCATTGCACCATAACTTAAGGGTGAGACCTATTCTTATGAGAGAGTATAAAGAAGTAATCTCCAGTTTAAGTAACTTTCAGTTTTTAGAAGTTATTAACAAATGTTATTGAATTATTTTAAATTTAAGTTAGGGCAGTTTGCCTTATTTCACTGGGACTGGCATCTTCTCCTTCTGTCCATCCATGAAAACAATGTCATGTCTTGCACCCCTATTTGGAAAACAGTGAAACACATTTTCATTGTCCTGTTCGCCGAGCTGGGAATTCTCAACGAGCATCCCAGCTACAAATCTTCGCCCAAATTTCCATTGTCCCTTCCTCAGTAATGGACACTGTGCAGAGATTAGTACTGGAGTAGGTGATGTATGTGTGTCAAGTTTCTTGGTCTGTTGTTTCACTATACATGTTAAAAGTTTGATTTAAAATGGTTTCATACCTTCATTAAAACACTGGGCTACGGAATACCTGAAACATGTTAAGCATTGGGTGGCACGGTGCCTCAGTGGTTAGTACTGCTGCCTCTCAGCACCAGGGTCCTAGGTGCGATTTCAGCCTCAGGCGACTGTGTGGAGTTTGCACATTCTCCCCGTGGCTGCGTGGGTTTCCTCCCGGTGTTCCGGTTTCCTCCCACAGTCCAAAGATGAATTGGCCATACTAAATTGCCCCATAGTGTTAGGTGCATTCGTCAGAGGGAAATGGGTCTGGGTGGGTTACTCTTTGAAGGGTCGGTGTGGACTGGTTGGGCCAAAGGGCCTATTTCCACACTGTAGGGAATCTAATCTAATCTTCATGCTGCATAATTCTGAGGTCAAAGACTTTAAAGTGGAATCATACTGACCACAATACAAAGAGACAAAGGACCATATCCCAGAAGCTCTAAAATCAACATACTACCATCTTACAAATTTTGAAAAGATTATTGTCTTCAACATATATTTTCAACATGCATGCTATTTTCTACAAGTTTATTGTATAATCGAAGAAGGCCTGTGAGTTCTAAAAATGTACTAAATTTTTTAAAGGCCTGGGCTAAAATGATAAATCACAAGTTATGATGTAACTGTTCAAATACATTTCTATAAACACCACCAGCTGTGGACAAACAGAAGACTGCGTCCAAGATGTCTGTCCCTGCACTTTGATAGCCCTGTACAATGCTGCTTGATCTCCATGCTACAAGGCAACACTGTAAAGAAGCTCAAAGCACTGAGAATATATGTCAAGACTGATTCGAACTTGATTCACAGCATCTTCAAATTGGATTTCCAAAAAGACAAATCATGCAAGCAGTGCTCATCATAATTATGGATTTGATTCTAGAACACTGTGCTATATGGTGCCTTTTTTCCAGAGTAAAACTCAGGTTTTCAAACTTTCATTGAGATACTATTAGGAACGTAAGAGTAAGCTATTCAGCCACTTGTGCTTGTTCTGCCATTCTCAGTCATTACTGATCAGCCACCTCAGCACCATATTCCCATATCTCTTGATGTCATTAGTAACTAGAAATCCATCAATCTCTCTCAAATTTACTCAATGACTTAGCTTCCACAGCCCACGATCCCCTCTTGACAGTTTTGTCATGATAGAGTAATGGCAACAATGCTCTCACATGCAGGCATCCAACTTAAATGCCACGTGATCGGGACTCAAGCTGCTGCAGGCATCTTCGTTGCTTGCTCAACTTAGTTACTGCTCAGAATATTGACAACCTAAGACAACAGGATGACGAGATAAGATTCTGCCCCTTAATTTAGCTCCCACTTTTATTGTGAAGATGTGGGTGAACTATACATTTTAAGAGAATTAAAAGCTAACAGTGACATCAAGTGTTCTCAATAAGACACAATGTAACACGTGCTCCAGCTAGTGGAGTAGCTGGTTGCCTGGAAACGACAAAACACAGATTCGAATTAGGCCAATCAGTTCAAATTATACCCCAAAAAAAACCAAATTCCAATCAAGTTTGAATTGAGTATATTGACAACATACTCAATTCAATCTTAAAAGCCAATGACACAATCTGATGCTCTGGGATAAGAGTCTGGGGAAAAATTGAACAGTTGAGAGAACTGCCAAGCCCCAGCATGTAAACAGACTGCCTGAAAAATAGCTCTCTTAAAAGTACTTTTATCGAACAGTAACCTGTGACACAGAATCCCCAAGAAAAGACGACACAGCATGATCCATGTAGAAGAACTGACAGTTGCCTGGTTTTGAGATAGGAAGTTTTGTTTTGTAAATCTTAATTGGGAGTTTTATCAGACTAGTATAGAAGGTAACAAGTAGGTTAGAGTAAGGAATTATAAATAATTGTTAGTTAATTATTCTTTGTTATGCTTTAAGAAATAAAGTTGTTTATTTTCACTGCAAATAGCTCTTGGCCACTCGAATTTTTATAGATTACTGCACGGGTTAAATCTTTTCTGTGTTGCTGGTTTTAAATTAAGTAGGACAGTTTACACCATGTCGTTAACATGGGGGCTCAGGTCCGGGATTTGAACTGGTTTAGCCAGATTTGAATAGATTTGGGGATATGAAAAATCCCAGCAGATCTAAACACTTGCAGGTTAGTGTCCTCGACCTTTTAAAAAAAAAATGTAGGTGAGACAATTTGTTTAATTTTGGTGACTTGTGGTTCACTAAATTAAAAGTGAGAGAAATGGCTCTTAAAACGGCTAAAGAGGTTCTGGGATTTTAAGACGATTCTCAAATTTGCCAAGAAAGTTTAGAAGGAAAGAAAAAGGCTGTACTTTTAGAATTAGCAAATAAGTTAGATTTGGGTTTATCCAAGGACAAAAGTAAAGCTGAAATTGGAAGAGAATTACTCAAATACTTAGGTGTATCTGAGAAACAAAAATGTGCAGTGGAGGTAGAAAACCTTAAATTACAATTGAGGAAAATGGAGTTAGAAGATAAAGAAAGGGAGAGAAAAAGAGAAAGAGAGAGAGGAGAAAAAGAAGGAGAGAAGGTTCTTAGCTGAGCAAAGAGAGAGAAAAGAAAAGGAGAGACAAAAAGAGAGACAATTTGAACTTGAGAAGTTGAGACTTTGTCAGCAAAGTCAAGTTAACAGGTTGGAGATTAAAAGAGTAGGTAGTGATATATATGTCAAAGCTCTGCCACATTTTGATGAGAAAGATGTTGATTTTATTTGAAAAAATTGGCTAGGCAGTTGGAGTGGTCTGAGGATTTATGGGTAATGTTATTTCAGACTAAACTGGTAGGCAGAGCTAGTGAGGTATTTGCCACGTTGTCAGATGAGGTGTCAAGAGATTATGAAGAAGTTAAACAGGCTATTTTAAGTGCTTATGAATTGGTAGCAGAAGCACATAGACAGCGGTTCAGAAACACAAAGGAGGAACCAGGGAGAGACTTATGTTGAGTTTGAAAGAATTAAACAAACAGTCATTTTGATCAACGGGTACGTGCTTTGAAAATAGCTTAGAATTTTGAGGCTCGAAGAGAGATTATTCTGCTGGAGGAGTTTAAAAACTCACTTCCAGAGATGATAAGAATTCACATGGAGGAACAGAAAGTTCAGGAAGTGAGAAGGACAGCAGAATTTGCAGATGAATACAAGTTGGTGCATAAGACAAACTTCCAACCAGAACTTCGTCCTGCGAGGGATAGAGTTTGGGAGAAGGGGAGATTCTACACTACTAAACCAAGAGTATACAGCACTGGTAAGATTTTTACCACAGGTTAAAGAAGCCCAAGAGGGTGAACAGGAGGTGAAAGGCCTCAGGTGTTTTCACTGTAATGGAGTGGGACACAGAAAATTACAGTTCCAGTGGTTTCAGAAAGGCACTGGGAAAAGGTGCTTTCACTGCTAGAAGGTGGGTCATGTAAAGAGACAGTGCAGGTCGTTAAAGAAAGGTGCTATGGGAAAAGATGTGGTAAAAGAAGCTAAACCAGCAAGACAAGATGATAAAAGAAATATATGTGAATGCATACTCTGAAAATGAGGCAGAGAATATTCCGGACGGTTATTATCTGAAAGATAGAATGCCAAGGCGGAAATGGAGACCATGGCAGGTTAGTGCAGAAGAGAAATGGGCCGTAGTGCACCAGATTGTGTTGCCGGTAGCAGCCAGACAGGAAGCGTTATGGGTAGCACATGAACTGTAGGTGGTCACATAGGGGTACGAAAGATTCAGGCAAGGGTACAAAAACGTTTTATTGGCCTGGAATGCACAAGGATGTGGTTAACTTTTGCCATACATGTCATACATTCCAAATGGTAGGCAAGCCACAGGCAGTAAGAAAACCAGCACCTTTCTGCCAATTCCTGCATTTGAAGATCCTTTCACATGGTTATAATTGATTATGTGCATCCCCTCCCAAGAAATAAAAGTGGGAACCAGTACTGGTTAACCATAATGGACACGCCTACCAGAGGCAATTTAATTATGGAGTATCAAGGCAAAAAAGGTGGTAGAGGAGTTAGTGACTTTCTTCACACGGTATGGGCTACGCAAGGGTTAATTTTTACTGCTGGGCTGTTTAAAGAGGTTATAGATAACTTAGGTATACAGCACCTTAAATCCAGTGCATATCAGCCTGAATCCCAGGGAGCTTTAGAAAGGTGACATCAGACCTTGAAGACCGTGTTGAGTGCATACTGTCAGGATTACCCGAATGATTGAGATAAAAGGTAACCCATTCATATTGTTTACCATTAGAGATGCCCCAACGAATCTCTAATAGGGCAGTTTATTCCCTTTGAATTAATATTCGGTCATGAAATGAGAGGTCTTTAAAATTAATTAAAGAAAAATTGACAGGACCAAAGTCAGAGATCTCACACTTAGATTATGTATCGCAGGTGAGGGAGAAATTAAATCGAGGAGGTGAGTTAGCTAAACAGCACCTAAAGAAGGCACAGTAATAGAATGAAACTGGTAGCAGATAAAAGCTCTGAGACGCTGATGATTTCCCAGAGGGGATAACGTGTTAGTACTGTTACCAGTGATAGGAGACCCCTTCAAAGCCAGGTTTAGGTCCCTATCAAATGGAGTAGAGTTGATTCAGGTGAACTATTTAGTAAAGATGCCAAATTAAAAAAAGGTATCGAGTATGTCATGTGAACCTGTTGAAACCATATTATGTTATGGAGAAACAGATGTTCGTTACTGCCCCGCAGAGTGAGGAATCAATTTCCAGATGATATGGATTTTGAGATCCCTCAAAATAGATTAAAAAATGAAAAAGTCCTTGAGTAGGAGGATTGGTTAGTAAGCTATGTATCTCAGGAACATAGAACAGAGTTGGAAGACTTGTTACTACAGTACAAGGACATAAGTAAGGATTAATGCTATTGCACATGAAGCAGATATAGGGGATACTGCTCCGACAAAACACACCTATCAGCTTAATCCTTTCAAAGCCAGACCGGTCCAGATGGTGGTGAAGGCCATGCTCAATGAGGACATCATTGAATCAAGCCAGAGCGACTGGAATTTGCCAATGACCTTAGTTCACAAACTGGACAGGACTCAAAGATTCTGCGTGCCTTATCGGAAGATCAACACAGTTACAAAATTGGACTCATATCCAATTCCTAGATTGGAGGACTGTATCGAGAAAGTCTGACAAGCCAGTTACATCACTAAGTTAGACTTAATGTGTGGTTACTGGCAGGCACCTTTATCAGAGATGGTGAAACAAATTCCTGCGTTTGTAACCACAAATGGGCTATATCAGTTTAAAGTGATGCCCTTTGGAATGAAGAACACACGTGCCACATTCCAAAGACTCATGAACAGAGTTGTGGCTGGGTTAACAAACTGGCCAGTTTATTTGGACAATGTAGTGATTTTAAGTAAGTCCTGGAAAGATCACATGGTACAGCTCTTTGAATAATTCTGAGAAGCAAAACTAGTGATAAACCTAAATAAAACTGAATTCGCGAAAGCAGAGGAGATGTTCTTGGGACATAATATCGGTCATGGAAGGCTGACCCAATGGAATGCAAAGACGAAGGCCATAGAGGAATTTCCATGACCAACCTCAAAGAAAGAGGTGCTTCAATTCTTAGGATTCAGCGGATTCAATCAGAAGTTTGTTTTAAACTTCAGCAGTGTAGTGGCACTGTTAACTGATTTGCTGAAGAAGAACACAAAGTTGCTGCAGACAGAACCATGTCAGGAAGCATTCGACCATTTGAAATTGATATTAACCACCAAACCAGTTTTAGCTACACCAAACCTTTCAAAACCTTTGAAAGTCACCATAGATGCTAGTGACATTGGAGTTGGAGCTGTTCTCTTACCGGAAGAGGAGGATGGGATTGAACTGCCAGATGGTTACTTTTCCAAGAAGATCAATATCCACCAGAGGAAACACTCCACAATCGAAAAGAATCTATTGAGTTTGGTACCGACCTTACAACATTTTAATGTGTATTTCATGAACAAGGTGTCAGAGATAGTTGTGTACACTGACCACAATCCATTTACATTCTTAAAACGTTTTAAAGGTAAGAATGAGAGATATTTTGTTGGAATGTTATGTTAAGGACTTTTAATTTAAAAAATCACACATGTTGCAGGACAGAAGAATGTAATCTCAGATGCATTATTGTGGATTTAACTGATAGTGTTTAGATGAGATTTGTCTTTATTTAATGTTACACAGGTATTTGGGAAGAAGTTACAGTGAACTTATGTTAAAGTTTTCTGTATGCTAGGGTAATGTATTTAAAAAATAGATGATGGTTCATTTTTCTTAAGGGGGAGGAGATGTTATGAAGATGTGGGTGAACTATACCTTTTAAGAGAGTTAAAAGCTAGCAGTGACAGCATTAAGTGTTCTCAAGAAGACACCAGTACAGGTGTTCCAGCTACTGGAGTAGCTGGTTGCCTGGAAACGACAAAGAACAGATTCGAATTAGGCCAATCAGTTCAAACTTTATCCCGAAAAATACCAAATTCCAATCAAGTTTGA
>NC_057731.1:13416979-13422744 GCF_004010195.1 Chiloscyllium plagiosum
CTTGTTGAGAGCTATTAACAATTTCAGAAGCTTCAACAATAGTGCAGAGGATAGAATTTCATTCTAGCTACAACCAAAACCTGATTTTCATGGCTTTACTTTAGGAATATAATAATATTATTGATAGACTACTGCACTGGTATACCCAGACAGAATTGATAAAGCAGAGAATGCCAGTTCAAATCTTCCTATGGCAGTTTACTGAATCAGTGAGTGCTGCTAGGAAGCTGTTGGATTGTTGATAGAAGCTTCTCTCTGGGATACTCAATAGATGCCAGAAACATCTGTTTATCCAGAATGATTAAAACAAACTTTGAGATAGCTCACACAAGGAAAACAGCATTGTTTAAGCTTCGATATGTTTTTTGCCTCTGCAATTTTGTACATGCCAGGATTCTGGGAGTACTTGAAAGCAGCAACAATTACATTTGCACCAGCCTGCCTCCTTGTTACTAGTAACAGGTTTTGGATATGCCCTAAGAGCAAACAAAAAGCATGTGTGACTTCCCATTAATAATGTGCAAATTCTCCAGCAACTTGAAGCAAGGTAGTGATATACTGTCAATTGCAAATCGGTACAAATTAACAGATGATTTGTACGCAGACATCTGCTTTGCGAATACACCAGTTCACCCTCATCCTCCCTATGAGGTTCTTCACATTGCTGTATTGAACATTAACTCAATTAAACTTTCCACAGAAATACTGAGTTAGGACTTGGCATCATTCATATGGAATCAATGACTAGATTTAATGTACCTGGAGTGTAATAATCTTGACAGGCTAATAACTTTACAAATGAAACTCAACCATGGGATCACTTGTGTCGGTAAATTGTTTATAAATTTCAAGATTTTCTTTTCTATTTTTCTCCTATGCTCTCAATTGTAGCTACTTCATCCAATTTCTCAGTTGCTGCTTCTCATCAGCTCGTACTTACAAAGCAATGTATTTGAGCTAAATGACAAAGGATAACTGAGCAGTCTAAATGTGTCTGACTCCAGCAAATTTTAAGCCAGCATTCAGTGCGTAATTTAAGGTTCAACAATACCATGGACAGAAATCTTTCAAGACCCAGTGAAACTACCTGCATTTTTAGATGAAGAACAGTCAGGCAGGACTTACTGGCTGTAATGTTTGCTCCATGCTGCAAGATCTCCCAATAGTTTGTGAGGAGGAGAAGAATGATCTCTAATTGTTTGCATAAGCAAATCTAATAAAATGTTCATTGAATATTTTAATAAATACAACTGAATATATTCTCAGGATTGGAGTATAATTGAGAGCATATTATCCCAGCCCTTGTATAGAGAATAGGATTCCATCAGTACTATCTTATTCCATTACTACAAACAGGTTGTTCACTTCAGACTTACCTAGAAGCTACCGCACACCCAAGTAAGCCAAACCGTTCATAGTCTCCTCCGTAAATATCCTTAACGAGTTTATCTACATTAGTGCTGTCTCCTTTTGCTGCCATTTCTAAAGCTTCTTCAAAGGTTTCACATCCAGTAAGCAGGCAACACAGGCCAAGGAAAGTTCCTCCACCAAGACTGAAGAGAAGGGGGAAAGAAAAAGGTTAAATATGAAGCAACTGTACATTAAAAAAAAACTCAGCACAGGTTACCTTTACAAACAAAAACATATATATAGCACCTTTAACATGATAAAATAGCTATACAGTTGCTGTAACAGGTCTACAGCATAGAAGATGATTCCTTGGCCCATCAAGTCTGCATCAGTCTAAAACAACCACCTAACTATAATCTCATTTTCCAACACCTGACCCTTAACCTTATATGCCTTGGCATTGGAAGTGGACATCTAATTACTTGTTTAAAGTGGAGGGTTTCTGCCTCCATCACGCTGAAGAAGGGTTACACCCAAAATGTTGACTTCTTCATCTCCTTGTGCTGCCTGGCTTGCTGTGTTCTTCCAGTCTCCTGCTCATCTACCATCCTTACAGGCAGCGAGTTCCAGATAACCATGACCATCCAAGTGAAAAATATTTCTCTCCTCTAAATCTCCTGCGACTTACCTTAAAATGATGCCCCATGGTCATTGGTCCTTCCACCAAATGGAATCAACACCAGTTAATTCAATCCCTCCTCATAACTAAAAACTTGCTAGCATAGGCAACATCCTGGTAAATCTCCTCTGCACCAGTGCAATCACATCCCTCCTATAATGCAGATTCCAGATTTGTACACAATAGTTAGGCCACAACCTGAGTAAACATTTCCAGGACAACCTCCTTCCTCTTGAACTAGGCTTTGGCTAATCCGACAAAAATCTCGTCTGCCTTCTTAGCCATTTTACTTTCTTGTGCTGCTACTTTATGGAACCAATAACATGCACACCAAGGTCCCTCAGGATTCTGGACTGCACAGAAGAACAATTTACCATGGATTACTTAGCTTGTTTGACCTGCCCAAGTGAATCAGCTCACATTCAGCCAGATTGAATTCTACTTACCACTGGTCAGCCCAGTCTATATCCTCATGTAGTCTAAGGCAATCCTCCTCACTACCTACTACCATACCAATATTCATATCATCCACTGATTAACCCTCCTACATTCAAGTCTAAATCACTGATATACACCACAACAGCAAAGGCCCCAACACTGACCCCCATGAAAACCCACCGAACACAAGATTCCAGTCACAAAAAAACTCAACTGTCACCCTCTGCTTCCTGTCACGTAGCCAATCCTTGATCCAATTTGCCAAAATTTCTCGGATTCCATGGCTCTTCCTTTTGCAATTACTCTCCCAAACGGGACCATGCTAAAAGGATTGCTGAAATCCAAGTCGAATGCATTACCCATATATTCAAATCAAGGTGGTGAAACGTGACCTCCCCTTAACAAAACCATACTCAGGCTCTTGATTAATCCCTGCTTCTCCAAGTGCAGATTACATCTGTACCTCAGAATTGCTTCCAAATGATTCCCCACCACTGAGGTTAAATTGACTGGCTTGTAGTTTCCTGGTTTTCCCCTTCCTTCCTTATTGATTAATAACACCACACTGGCTGTCCTCCAGTCCTTCTCCTGTGGCCAGAAAAGAATTGAAAATTATTGTCAGAGCCATTGCTACTTCCTCCCATTGCTTCACTGAGGGGCATAGATAGGATAAATAGGCAAAGTCTTTTCCCTGGGGTCAGAGAGTCCAGAACTAGAGGGCATAGGTTAAGGGTGAGTGGGGAAAGATATAAAAGAGACCTAAGGGGCAAGTTTTTCATGCAGAGGGTGGTATGTGTCTGGAATGAGCTGCCAGAGGAAGTTGTGGAGGCTGGTACAATTGCAACATTTAAGAGGCATTTGGATGGGTATATGAATAGGAAGGGTTTGGAGGGATATGGGCCAGGTGCTGGCAGGTGGGACTAGATTGGGTTGGGATATCTGGTCGGCATGGACTGAAGGGTCTGTTTCCATGCTGTACATCTCGGTGACTCTACAGTCTAGGATGCATTGTCCTTGGCCTTGGAGATTTTACCCACTCTTAACTCTTTGAGACCACTCAGAACCTTATCGCTGTGTTAATTTCTAAGTATATCACAGTCCTTCTTCCTAATTTCCAAGCCACATTACCTCTCTCACTAGTGACAACTGACAGAAACAAAAATCATTCAGTACCCAGCTTATGTCCTCTGGCTTCACACACAATGTACCACTGATTCTTATATACTCTTTCCTTAGTTATACTTTTACCTTTAATGTTCTTGGAAAATAACATAGGATTTTCCTTTATTTTACCTGCCACTATTTTCTCATGTCCCCTTTTTATAAAAAAAAACTTTCCCCATGCACATTCTCTATTCTTCTACAACTTCTGCTGTTTTGAGCCCTTGGAATCTACCACAAGACTCCCTTTTCCTTTTTATCCAATCCTGTACATCCCTCGAAAGCCAGAATTCGCTGGATCTTCTGGGCCCACCCATGATCAGAAGACGGTGACCCTGTACTTTCCCTATTTCCTTCTTGAATGTGTCCTACTGCTCTGAAACAGATTTACCTAAAAATATTTATTCCCAATCTACTCTGGCCAAATATTAAAAGTCAGCCTTCCCCCCCAGCTTAGAAGTTTGATTTCAGGTCATTATATTCCTGATTGTTATGATCACTGTATGCAATATGATCCCCCACTGATACTTCAACCACTTGCCCAGCTTTATTACCTTAATTTAAGTCCATGGCCAGCCCCTCTCTTGTAAAACCTTTTACTCACGGGTTTAAAAAAATTCTCCTAGACATTTTAAGAAATACGTTTCCTCCAACCCTTTCACCATTATGATCAGCCCAGTTAATGCTGGAAAGTTGAAATCTCCCATCTGTACAGCCTTTACACTGCTCTGAAGCTTGCCGATATATATCTGCACTTCTATTTCTTTCAGAATGTTAGAAGGTCTACAGTACACATTCAGTAACATGCTTACACCGTTTGATTTTCAAGGTCTAACAATATGGGTTCTTTGGGGAGCCTTTCAATGTCACCCCTCCTTATTGCTGTAATAGATTCTCTGAGCAATAATGAGGTATTAGGGAAACTCAGGTGGTCTGGCAGCATCTGTAGAGAGAGAAACTGAGTTAACATTTCAAAACCAGATGGTCTGATAAAGGTTCACTGGACTCAAAACGTTAATGGTGTCTCTCTCTACAGACACTGCTCGACCTTTCGAGTTCCTCTAGCACTGCTTTTACTTCAGATTTCCAGCAGTCTGCAGTTTTTTTTTTAAATTGGGTCTCTCTGGGCAAAACGGTCTGAAACACACACCATTGGGCCAAACAGTGTGCACTGACTGTCTGAACAAGGTGTCAGTGTCTTTACCACTCAATGACTTTAGTCTTAAGACTATAATATCCTTCAATAGTCCTTGGTTTAAAGCAGTATCCTTTTCCTACTTTGTTCCACAATCCAAAATTAAAGAAAAACAAAACAAGGTGGTCTTTACAGTAGACAAGGTCAATGTGACATAACTTCCCTTTGTTATCGTGGCTGACCGAACTAAATATTTGACTATGCATGCCTAAAATCGATATATCGTGAATGAGGCTTTGCATGTTTTGGACAATGGTAGTGAACCGATTTGTTATTTTATCGTAGTTAATTTTCAAGAACGCAAGGAAGAGACTGTTAATTTGAAAACTACTTAATGCAAAAGGAATGAATGGTGCACACAATGGTCTGAAAAAGATGATCTGTATTTTAATGGAATAAGAGTTCAGTTATGAAAGAGGTCTCCCATTGCTGCATGCAGTTGACATAGATGTGCACATGGCCTTTTCAAACCCTTTTGATTGGCAAACAGCTTTGGTAATGCCCATCTTGTCCACTGAAGTTGGACAAGGGAGATCCAGTAGATGTAGTGTACCTGGACTTTCAGAAAGCTTTTGATAAAGTCCCACACAGGAGGTTAGTGAGTAAAATTGGGGCGCATGGTATTGGGGCAAAGTACTAGATTGGATTGAAAATTGGTTGGCTAATAGGAAACAAAAGGTAGTGATAAACGGCTCCATTTCGGAATGGCAGGCAGTGACCAGTGGGGTACCGCAGGGATCCGTGCTGGGAACACAGCTTTTTTCAATATATGTTAATGATATAGAAGAAGGTATCAGCAATAACATTAGCAAATTTGCTGATGACACAAAGCTGGGTGGCAGGGTGAAATGTGAGGAGGATGTTAGGAGATTACAGGGTGACCTGGACAAGTTAAGTGAGTGGGCAGATGCATGGCAGATGCAGTCTAATGTGGATAAATGT
>NC_057731.1:13423110-13427930 GCF_004010195.1 Chiloscyllium plagiosum
GGCAGTGGGGGCCCAGTCTCTGGATTCATTTAAGAAAGAGTTGGATAGAGCTCTCAATGATAGTGGAATCAAGGGTTATGGAGATAAGGCAGGAAGAGGATACTGATTAGGAATGATCAGCCATGATCATATTGAATGGCGGTGCAGGCTCGAAGGGCTGAATGGCCTACTCCTGCACCTATTGTCTGTTGACCAGGCACTCCCTCGTAAATATTTATTCTTAGGACAGCAATGTTTCAAGAAAGTCTTCCACCAATTCCTTAAAGGCTAGTCAAGTATCAGGAGACCTTCCTTGCCTTGATGAGACTCATGAACCAATTTAAATAATTAACATGCAGCATCCAACAGGAGGAATGTCTATTCACAATTCAAAATACGTAATTGCACCATGACTGAGGTCAATGGTTCAAGTCAAGTCAAAACTGAGCACCAGACTTCACAAGGCATAATTCTCTGGTCTCAGTGGTTCAGGCAGTAAATTAACTGGTGGGTATTCTACTGACCACACACGTGGATGTAAACAACTGCGACTTCATTAATTTGTCTTTGCTAGTTAACCTCAACTCCTTGAGGTGATATATTTTAGCAAAACATTGTTTTTGAAGAGCATTGGTACATCAGGAATTGGTTCATAGTATACTGAAGGCAGTATATTCTGGGTTTGTCATACCAAAGCAAGAGGTAATGATAAATCAATATGGAACATTAATAAGACACTCCTGGTTAGAATGTAACATACAGTATTGAGCTCCACACATTAGGATGGAATAAGGAGGCTTGAGTCAGAGGGTGGTACAAGGCAGATTTATTAAAATGCTGCTTAGTACAAGGAAATACAAGACAGTAAAGACAAATTAGGGTTTTGTTTTGTTGGAGTAAAGGATATAATCATAGCAAATTGTGAAAATGAGTAAAGAATGGCACAGGCTAAATCGAAGCCCTGCTTTCAATAGTTGAGAATTTGGAATGAAGTACCACAAGTGCATTTTTTTTTGTAAGTTAGAGAGAGAAGGAACAAATGACTGTAAATACCAAGCAGACTGCTTTGCCCTGAATGGTGTCAAAGCTTTTTTGAGTGTTGCTGGAGCTCACTCATCCAAGTGGGGAGTATTCCATCACACTCCTGGACTTGTAGAAGATAGACAGATTCTGGTGAGTCAGATGCAAAGTTACTGCAAGATTCCTAGTCAGTGATCTGCTCTTGTAGCCAATAGTAACCTCTGGTCAATGGTAACGCCCAGAATATTGACAGTGCAGTATTCTTTGATGATGAATATCAAAGGGTAATTGGCAACATTCACTCTTGTTGGAGGTAGCCAGGGCCTGGTATTTCTGTGGTTCAAATGTTTCTTGCCACTCATCAGCCCAAACCTGGATGTTGTCCAGGTTTTGCTACATTTCACATCAACTGTTCCAATATCTGAGGAGTACAACTGGTGTTGAACATTGTTCAGTTGTCAGCAAACATCTCACTTCATGATGGAGGGAAGATCATTAATGAAGCAGCTGAAGACAACTGTGCCTAGGAACCTACCCTAAGCAATCAGGGCTTTTGTGGTGCAGCAATAGTGTCCCTATCTCTGGGCCTGGGTTGAAATCCCACCTGCTCCAGAGCTGTGTGATAACATATTAGAACAAGTTGATCTGAAAATACCTCAATCATCGCACAAGAAGAAACTAGAAATTCACAGGGCTCTTGTGGCACAGTGATAATATCCCTACTTCTGAGCAAAGAGGTCTGGGTTCAAGTTCAATCTGCTCCAGAGGTGTGTAATATCTCTGAAAAGGTTAATTAGAAAAACAATCTAAGGAACTCCTGCAGAGACGTCCTAGAGTGAAGAAGTCTAATCTCCAACCACCAAAACTATTTTTGTGCCAGTTATGACTCTAAACCAGCAGAATGTGCTTTCCCCAGTGACCCAGTGACTCCAATTTCGCTAAAGCTTCTAGGTACTATACTAAACCAGATGTCACGGGGAAAGAAGTTGCAAAAGGTTCCCAATGCAAATTTAAAGGAAACATTTTTTTCCTTTCACATAATGAACATGACAGATGCTGGCTTTACAGGTTTTGGATGAGACACCTGAAATTGAAGTTAAGCCACAATGTTCACAAATTGAGCTTCAGTATACAAATTCAATGACTGCAGCTTAAGCAGGATTGTGGCTTGTCACATGCTTAAATGTTCACTTGAAACAAAGATACTCTGAAATTCTGTGTAGAAGAAATTAATAGTAAAAGCTGAATAATGAAACCTTTATCTCTCTTTTCTAAAGAACTGCCCTGAGGAAATCTGCCTTCAGCTAATATATTACAATATCAGGTAGAAGAGAAAGAGGAAACTTTAGTTTCTCCTTTGGAAGTCTTTCAGAACTGACCACACATTACAACTTGTGCAGCATATAAGTTGTAGGGCACTACTGTGATATGAACTATCGAACAGCTACTTGGTGAACTCGCTTCATTCAAAGCTGGGAAAAATTAAGGTTCAATTTGAGTGCACAAGGGCAGATCAGTCCAGTCAGGAATCTCAAGGCATTTCCAACATTCACCAGCTGATTTTTAAGACTAAGTGCTTTCTTCAAAATTATAAATTGACCATCTCAAATTTTATTCTAACCATATTCTATATTGTTAGATGCAAAATAATTTACTGGAGCCACTAGAAACATAACTACAGTGCCATTACAAGTTGAAATAACAGCATTTGAAGAAATACTTGCTCTCTAGGTGATTTTTATTGACCAAATGTTTCATAAATTTACATGCTTAACATTTTTAATATTTGTTGTTCAGAACAGCAAGATTGATTCTTTTTCTGTTAGACTTCTTGAACTACAGATATCAATATGTGAAATAATTAATGCAAAATAATGACATTCTCTCCCCACTTTCTTTAAATCATCAAGTTACTTACTGAAATTTAAAGTTGCCTTTTGTTTGGAAAACAAAAATACCTGGTAATCTGAATTAAGTAATTTAAATAAATAATGTAATGTAGAATTTTAATTAACAAATAAGATGACAATTCATTTGAGTTTGAACAAAATGCTGAACCTTGTGTTGATCTCATTTGGGAATTGAATGCAAGTGTCCTCTTGCTAATTTGCCATGCCTCATTTATATTGAATTGAATGATAGTAACTTGCATTTTCATGAATAACAGTAAAACAGCGAAAAGCTTCATCTGTTGCCACAATTTGCCACCATTTTGAATAGTTTAAGAATAAAGAGAGTAAAAAGATATAACAAAGAGAATATATGTTCACTCCACCACCTCCATCATGAGTCGGCTCACCAGCGACACCTATCCTGCACTCCTCCTCCTCCATCACCTCGCTGCTGCCTGTGCAGACCCATCAATTTAGGAGGTGTCACTCTTGAAGCATCATCACTTTGCTGACACGGAGTCTCACGATAAACACCCATTCTCCCTGGAACCAGAAGCCCCTGGCTCTGCTGCTACAACTGCACCGAGCTGCTCCTTTTTTTGAGGTATTTTAGCTGTTGGAGGTAATTTCCTCGAATTCCAGGAGCAGCAATTACTGTTTTATATGCTGTTGCATTGTTTTGGAACTTTGGAAAAAAAAGTCAAAACAACAGCAGTTTAAAAGGGAGAAGAGCAGACAAAGGAAGCATATGGTGAGGACAGAGAGAGAGAGGAACCTGCACAGTTACCACCTTTGCTGGTAATTCACAATTAATCTTGGAGGAATTGTTGGGCGAAGTTCACAGAACAGAATCAGATAAGTTAATTGTTGTTTTAAGTCTGTCCAAGAGAAAGGCTGCAGTAGTGGGTACAGTGGATTCTTTCTTGAATATGTGTTTTTGGAGGTAAGTCTCTTGATTAAATTTAAAATATAAACCAGCTATTAATTTAACCTGGGGCAGTATTTGTAGAGGAATAAGACTGTTATTTTCTGGGTCTGTAGATTGTGAAGGAGCAAAAATGGCCTTTGCAGTGAGATGTACTTCTTGTCAGATGTGGGAGTTTAAAGAAGGGTTACAGTGGAATATATCTGCCATAAATGCTGTTGGATGCAAATCTTACCAGATCGAGTGGATCGATTGAAGAGACAGATAGAAGCGATGAGGAATTTGCAACAGCAACAGTATGTGATGGATGGCAGTTATAGGAAGGGGGGAAAGTCTCAGATAGTCACACAGATGGGTTAACTCCAGGAAGGGTGGGAGAGGTAGGCAGCTAGTGCAGGAATCTTTTGTGGATATACCCATTTCAAACAGGTATGCTGTTTTGGGAAATGTAGGGGGTGATGGATTCTCAAGGGAACATACCAAGTTTCTGGTATTGAGACTGGCTCTAACGCAATGAGGGGCACATTGGCTTCCAAGTGTTAGGGGATTCTGTAGTCCGAGGTACAGACACGTTTCTGTGGCCAGCAGAGAAAAAGCAGAATGGTGTGTTGTTTCCCTGGTGCCAGGATCAAGGATGTCTCAGAGAGGGTGCAGAATATTCTCACAGGGGAGAGGGGCCAGCAGGGGGTCATTGTCCACATTGGAACCAACGACATCGGAAGGGAAAAGGTTGAGATTCTGAAGGGAGATTACAGAGAGTTAGGCAAAAATTTAAAAAGCAGGTCCTCAAGGATAGTAATATCTGGATTACTCCAGTGCTACGAGCTAGTGAGGGCAGGAATAGGAGGATAGAGCAGATGAATGCATGGCTGAGGAGTTGGTGTATGGGAGAAGGATTCACATTTTTGGACCATTGGAGGGTAGAAGTGACCTGTACAAGAAGGACGGATTGCACCTAAATTGGAAGGGGACTAATATACTGGCAGGGAAATTTGCTAGAACTG
>NC_057731.1:13431294-13440976 GCF_004010195.1 Chiloscyllium plagiosum
GAACTAGAGGGCATAGGTTTAGGGTGAGAGGGGAAAGATATAAAAGAGACCTAAGGGGTAACTTTTTCACGCAGAGGGTGGTACGTGTATGGAATGAGCTGCCAGAGGAAGTGGTGGAGGTACAATTGCAACATTTAAAAGGCATCTGGATGGGTATATGAATAGGAAGGGTTTGGAGGGATATGGACTGGGTGCTGGCAGGTGGGACTAGATTGGGTTGGGATATCTGGTCGGCACGGACGGGTTGGACGAAGGGTCTGTTTCCATCTCTAGGACTCTAAAGTGCTATTCTGCGGACTTGAATCACAATAGTAAGAGCTGAACTTGAACTTCCTGATATTCTGCAGAAAATAACGATCCAAAATTTCTCAAGTGTTCGTTGCTGTTCAATGGCGATTTGCAAGTTAACAGTAAGAGTACTGTGACGGACTTGGGTGCTTTGGTCTAGAATCAGGTACCGATCAAGATTGTTGCATAATCAACTTTGCATGCAGACATTGGGAATGATCAAATCAGGCTTGGCTGTGACATATCTCTTTCTCCCTCTTTCACTGCCCATAGACAAAAAATAGAGAGGTGGAGAAAAGTAGCCAAATTAAAGGAATTGAATCAAAAGGAGGAGAGTTAGCCCTGTTTCTGCCCTTCATGCATCTCCTGATCATTTCCTCTTTTCCCATTCTCTCCAGTGCCAGCCTCTTGCCAATGTAAGAAGTCAACATAAAACTGGACAGATTAGGCAGAAACAATATCAGTTTAAGTGAAACACAAAATACATCATGCTTAAAGTCATAAATCTGTTATTTGATATTCACAAATAGTATTACGGAAAGTTTATGCTTACCTGGTTCCCGTTACCCTTTTGTAATTATCTTTGGAATAAACAGCCAAGATGCTGACCCCTGAACCTATGTTGACCAGCAACATTGGGTAAGGGTTATCTAAGCAGTACGGTTTTTTCTGGCACTGGTCAGGGTCAGTGGGGTTTTCAAAATAGTAGCACTCAGATTGACCATTGTACCCAACGGAATCAATGTAAAGAAGGCCTTGGATTAAACAGTCCAACTCATCCAGTTTGTGGAGCTGTAGGTCAGCCATCTGGAAAACAGGAGTAATCAAATAAATAGCAGATTAACAAATACCTGTCTGAGTGTCATTTGGTTCAGTAGAAAGCTCAATACTGTAATAAATATTAACTTAGATTTACATTATAATTGTATTTTACAAAGGAATTATTCCGTACAAAAGGACACATGATAGGCCAATGCACTTTATCCTCATTAACTTGAAAAGTAATCCACAAAGGACAACACCTTTCTTTGGTGATACAAAGAGTAAACAGAAGTGTCAATCCAAATGTGAATTATTTCCCTGTAATAGCTAGTTTCCAAACATTTAAAACAGAAATAAATAAATAACTTCTAGATTGGAGGCAGTTAAAAATAAAACTGCTCAATAACCTGTAAGATTTTGCAAAATACACAAAGTAGCTTTGACGATAAGATTTCAGTCCCCTACTGCAGTGATGGTACTATGTAATGATGGGCTTGAGTTGAGTAGTTATATGTAATAATGTGGCTCAGGATCCAAACTTAGCCCTCTTTCTTTTTCTATGGATGCAAATGGCTTATACCAAATGTTTCGGAGAACAAATGTACAAGTTTGTTAATAATATTCAATTAAAGGCATGGCAAATCTTAAGGGAAAATGCAAAGCACAGTAAATAGCTGTAAATAGAAGCGGGCGGACTGATGTAAAATGCAATTCAGCACACAGAAGTGAGAAATGGGATGAAACATATTTTCTAAATGACAATATACGTTTACATACCATATTTCATGTCAGTAAATCTTCCAAGATTCTTCACAGGATCATTAGAAAAACAAAATAACACTGTACCATATAAGGAAAATGAGGTATGGTAATAGAAATATATAAAAAGGAATTCTAGAGCTTGAGGCCAAGGCAGCTAAAAGCATAGTCACCAGAATGCAAAGATTAAAATCTGGCCCGCATGAGGAGGCAGATAGCTTGGAGGTGTGTGGGACTGAGGGAGATTACAAAAAAAAAGGGACAGTCAAAGCCATGGAAGGATTTGAAAGGTAGTAAGTGTGCTTTAGGGTCAAGACCATTGCTTGACTAGGAACCTAAGTACAGCAGGTCAGGCAGCATCCAGGGAACAGGAGAATCGACGTTTCGGGCATAAGCCCTTGCCCGAAACGTCGATTCTCCTGTTCCCTGGATGCTGCCTGACCTGCTGCGCTTTTCCAGCAACACATTTTCAGCTCTGATCTCCAGCATCTGCAGACCTCACTTTCTCCTCTAGGAACCTAAGTAAGTCAGCAAGCACAACTTCAAGACAAGACAAAGGCTGCACAGCTTTTGATGATTTTAAGGTTAAAGGTGAAAATATAGGAAACAAGCTCAACGTACATTGCAATAACTGTGGAAGTAACAAAGACTTGAATGAGCTTTCAGTAGGGGAGTCAAAACAGGATCAAATCTCTAATAGAGTAAAATAATGAGGAAGTATTGGGATGCTGACAGATACTTGGAAATGGGAATTCTACAGAAAAATTGATTAGATTTAAAAAACTAAGGAAACAAAGTTAAATTTGTACCCTAAATTGATTACAATATGGTTGGGCTATTGCATATTTTCATTACCCAAGCACAGAACAAATATTAGCACTGTGGAAAGGTACACTAGAACGATAGGCTACAGCCTAAGAATGACTTCCAAAACATTCAAATCTTTTATAATAGTGACAGAGACAGTAGAAGAATTTTTAATAGTCCACGAAGCAAATACTTTTCCGCACTCAAAAGAACTATGTTGCACAACTATGACATACCATTCTGAAATCATCTTCAAACTTGTAGGCACCACCTCCTGTTGCACACATAGTGGTATGCAAACTAGAGAAATTTTTGTCTCTACCCATTTGGATGAATTTAGGCATAGAATGTGTTGGAAAGCGAATAAAATGCAAGTTCCCTTTACGTCCACACATGGTCAAGTTCTTCAGCTCCAGGTGCACATCCCGAATCCCTGTTTTTCCATAAGCTATGTTAGAAGTAAGGTACTTCCTAATGCTCTTCAGATTCTCCACTTCCTCCTGCTCTTCTTCAGCAGTGATATCCTTCGGCTCAAAATACACGAGTTTGACAAGCGTTCCACCAATATCCATCCCAAACCATGGGAATGCTAGGAGGAAAATCAAAATAAATTATTGTAACAAGCATTGCTGTATGTTGTTATTGGTTTCAATACACTGCGGCCCGCATAAGACATTTAGAAATCTGACTTTCACATTGCAATCAGAAGTAATATTAACAAATATTTACATTTCAACTGATCAATGCAAGTGAATGCAGTTTTTCATAAAATAGAAAACAGTGCTTAAAGCATTAAGGTCATTCGGGGAGAAAGATTTTTCTTTGTCTCCTTCCCAACTCTTAAAATTTGCCTGGAAAACCTGAACTTTCTTTCTACCCGTATCATCGGTATGAAATGGACCATGACCTCTGATTGTTCAATCTTCCCTTCTCAAATTGCTCAGCAGCCAGTGAAAGCTTTATGATTGCTCTGTACCCAGGCGGGCACAAATGAGGAAACATATCATCATGAAATCACAAGTGCAGCCATATAAAACATCTGTATCCTGAACGCCAAATCTCAAATGTTTTCCCTAGGCAACCGCATAATGGTATTGTCACTAGACTAACAATCCAGAGATGCAGTTAATGTCCTGAGAATATAGATTTGAATCCCATCCTGGCAGATAATGTGACTTAATTCAAAAGAAACCTGGAATTAAATCTTACTGTGACCATGATGTCACTGTTTAAATGTTGCAAAATCCCAGCTTTGTGCTACATGATTCTAGACTCTCAACAATGTGGTTGACACTTAACTGACCTCTGAAATGAGTGCTGGAATGGTGCTGGAAAAACACAGATCAGGCAGCATCCAAGCAGCAGGAAAATCATCATTTCGGGCAAAAGCCATATATCAGGAACGGCCTAGCAAGCCAGAATTGCATCAACTGCTATAAAGTCTTTTTAAAAAATGTAATTAAACTTGACAGATTATCCACCATCAACAATGGCAACAGAAACAAAAAAGGCAAACTCAGCTTTCTAGACACGGTAAATCTTCCTCACTAATTTGGGGGGGTTACTGGTAGAATTAGCAGAGCTGTCTCACAGACGAGTTAGACAGCAACCTGACATTCACACTCATGAATCACAACTTACAGATAATGTCCCAGATACCACCATCACCACCCCCTCAGTTATATCCTGTTTCGTCAGAAGGACAGACACAGCAAAGGTGCAAGGACAGTGGCAAACAAACAATCAAGAGTGAGTTGCTAAGGGAACGCACAACGTCGACCAGAGAGCCCATAAAGATTTGTGGCATCATGTGCATAGATCATCATATACTGATCCCCCACTGAACTGATGAATCAATATTCCTCCCAGTTGAATACCACATGGAGGATGCACTGATGATGGCAGGAGCGTAAAACGTAATCTGGATAGGGATCCCAATGTCTACCAAGAGTGCAATGGCAGCACCACACTGATCAACTGGTCAAGTCCTAAAAGACTTAGAGACTGAGTAGAGACAGACAGACAGACAGAAAGAAAAGAGAAAGAGAAAGACAGAGAAAAACATACTTATATCATCCTCACCAATCTGTCTGCCGCAGGTGCATCTATCCATATCAATATTGGTAAGAGTTACGACAGCATAGTCCTTTTGGAAATGTATTGTTTCTTCACATGGTATTTGTGCCACACAATACAATGTTACAAGTAATAGATTTCCAACAGGAGAAAATTAAGACCGGACAGCCATGAGGTACTGCAGACCATTTTCAGGATTGTATTCAATCTACAACCTTATGACCCAGCAAATCTCGCAGCCTACAATTACGCTCAAGCAAGAGCATCAATTCTCATTCAGACATCTGCAGGAGGGCATGCCAAGAGCACCACCGGACGTAGCAAAAATAAGGTCTAAACCTAGTGAAGCTATGAAATAAGGACTATTTACATGCCAACCAGCGGAAGCAATAAATGATAGTCAGAGTTAAACAATACCACAACTAACAGATCAGGTTAAAGTTCTGCAGCTGCATCCAGTCATGAATGATGGTAAACAAGCAAGCACACTGGAGGAGGCTCCACAAACATCTCCATTCTCAATGATGGGGGAGCTAAGCAAATCAGTGCAAAAAGACAAACCTGATGCATCTACATCCATCTTCAGCCAGAAGTGATGAATGAATGATCTATTTTGAGTTCCTCCGGTGGTCCACAACAACACAAATGCCAGTCCTCAGCTAATTCAATTCACTTCACCTAATATCAAGAAATGGCTGAAGGCATGAGATACTGCAAGAGCTATGGGCCCTGACGGCATTCTGACAACAGTATTGAAGAAATTTGCTACAAAACTAGCTGCACTCCTAGCCAAGCTGTTAAAGTACAATTACAACACTGGCATCTGACAAGGTGTCAAAATGCCTATGCACATCTGTTCACAAAAAGCAAAACAAATCCAATCCTGCCAATTATTGCCCCAGTCTACTCTTGGTCTTCAGTAAAGTGAGGAAAGTTGTTATTGACAATGCTGTCAAGCAGCACTTGCTCAGCGATAATCTGTTCACTGATGTTCAGCTTGAGGTCTGCCAGGGCCACATAGCTCCTGATCTCATTTTATCCATGTTTGAACCTAGGTTGTAAAGAGCTGAATTCCAGAGGATAGGTGAGGTCAGAGTGACTGGAGGGTGTGGTGGTATGGACAGAACAACATCTCGGCTGATTAGAATTAAACCTCACAGCTGGCATAAAGGGAAGATGGTTGTGGTTAAACAAAGGCAGTCATCTCAGCTTTAAGACCATTTTACAGAAGTTCCTCAGGGTAGTGTCCCACACCAACCATCGGTTTCTTCAAAGACCTATCCTTCTTCATAAGATTACAATAGAGATAATTGCTGATAATTATACAATGTTCAGCAACATTCAAAACTCCTCAAATACTGAAACTGTCTATGTCCAAATGTGGAAAGGTCCGGATAATACCCAGGTTTCAGCTGAAGGGTGGCAAGTGACCTTCTTGCCACACAAGTGTCATCTCCAACAAGAGAGAATCATATTGTCCCATGATGGTCAATGACACTACCATTATTGGATCTCCCACTAACATCGTGGGGGTTATCACTGACCAGAAATTAAACCAAACTAGCCATATTAATACTAGAAGAGCAAGTCAGCAGCACAGTATCCTGCAGCAAGTAACTCACTTCCTGACTTCCCAAAGTCTGTCCACTATCCACAAGGTACAAGTCAGGAGTATGTTGGAATATCTCCACATGCCCGATTGAGTGCAGCTCCAACTCCCAAGAAGCTTGACACCATACAATGAAAGCAGCCCATTTGACAGGCACCATAACCACAAACATTCACTCCCTCCACCATCACCGCTCAATGACAGATGTGTGTTCTGCAGAAATTCATAAAGGCTTCTTAGTCAACACCTCTCAAACTCACAACTACTACCATCTAGAATGTCAAAGGCTTCTAAATGAGAATACCAATACATGCAAGTTCCTCTCCAAGCAACTCATCATCCTGACTTGGAAATACATTGCAGCTGCAAAATCCTGGAAACCACCCATCTCACTCCAGCAACAAACACCCAGCAGCCCCACACCCTAATGGTATATGGGCGTACTTACTAGAATGGACTGCAGCAGTTCCTGAAGGCAGATTACCACCACCTTTTGAGGTGCAATTAGGCTTGGAGAGTAAATGCTGGCTCAATTAGTGTCATCAAAATATCATGAATGAATAAAAATAAATTCAACAGCCGTCTTCCTGTACAGCTGAGCCACTGAGGTGCATTGGAACGGTGTTGGGCGGCATTGCTCACATGAATAGCACTCATCAGTCAATATCAATTGGAAAACTGGACACATTCAGAAAACTGCTGCACTGCCTACTTGCTGGTCCTTGTCTGTTTGGAAGTTACTGCTCCCCTCTATGCCTGTATATTCTTGCAGGATGACCATCTCTTGAAGCTTGCTGGTCAAGCAGCACTCAACTTCAGTGCGTGCTGCAGTGACACCAGCTGTTGCTCAAGCTTCCTGGATATAGTTGCTCTTGATTTCACATTTTGAACATAAGACAATTTTCTTTTGCAGCACTTGCAATCTAAATTCAGGATCTGTGTTAGCTCTGGAGCAAATAGAAATATAATGACCTTAAAAAGGACTTCTTAATGACATTAAGTATATCTAATTTGCACTAACACTATGAAATTAGTATAAATACAGACCACAGAAACCACATTCAGTTAAGGTCAACCTCTAAGTGCTTTGTTTGAATGGAGATTTCTTGTATGTTATAACTTTCACATGCATGAGAACTATCACTTCCAGGGAGTGATGTGTTTGTTTATATTATGAATCACAACACAGTTGGCTGGTAGACAAACAATCCATGAACTCACTAAAGTCAATGCATTCTTATCAGGAACATCAAGAACAAAGGTTTACTGGACAACATATCACATATTGTTGCCAAGGCATTCAATCATGCATTCGAAGATACATGGAACCACATCAATCTTTAAAAACAGACCAAAGTGAATGCCCTTGGTAAGCTTCAAACTTCCAGCAGACACTGCGCAGCATTTAGAGGATTGTAATTGCATTTTTGTGCTATAGATTTTCAGTTTAAATGTTTTAATTCGCCTTTAAAACATATAAGCCAATTCTGAAGAAAATTAATCTATTTGAAGTATTGACTCTATTAGGTGACCTAGATGTTGAGTGTTTCCAACACTTGGTTTTTGTTTCACGCTTCCAGTGCTCTCAATTTGCTTAACCAAAATCTTCAAGGGCTTGCACTATTTACTAAAAGTGTTTAACTCAAAAATGAGTTTTTAAATTAACAGGAGACTATTTTAACCATTTCAGTCATTTCCATGGACACAGTACCCTGGTAATTGCAAAAACCTTGCAAAATCATTTGTCAAGGCAAATCAAGGCTCTACCAGTTATTCAATACAATAATTCCAGCACCAAGAACAGGATAATTGGTGTATGAATAGCAATAGCCATGCAAAATGGAAGGACAAAGTTATCGACTGTTGGCAAAAGGCTCATTTAGAGAAACAGGAAACACAGTCATAGAGTCAGAGGCCTACAACACTGAAAAAGACACCCTTAAAGACAGAAAGTTCCACGTTCCCACTACAGTCTGAGTGAAACCTTTTTACGTCTAATCTATTTTGCCCATAAACCTTTGCTCCTGATCACTGATCCTGCCACCAAGGGGAAGATTTTCTTCTTGTCTAACCCTATCTGTGTCGTATAGAATTTTACACATCTGAATCATGTCTCCCTCAGTCTGCTCCGCTCCAAAGGAAAATAACTCAGTCTACCCAATTTCAGTTCACAACTAAAAAAACATCTCCAGCCAGGCAACATCATGGTAAATCTTCTCTGCTCTGTCTCCAGTGCAATCATATTCCTCCTATAACATGGTGTCTAGAACTGCACACAGTACTCTAGCTGTGGCCTAACAAACAGTTATACAGTTCCAACATTACCCGCTCCTCTTAAACTTTATGCCTTGGCTAATAAAGGCAGTGGAAGGGTCTGATAAGGACATTTAAAAAACTCATTAGAACCCTATGATCATGTTTTAAAATACAAAACAAAAATGTTATTTCATTAGAATTATTTTTTTCTGCATCCTCTACATGTATTTTTAAATATTCAATTATAGCCACATCTTTCCACTTAGTGGTTTACATTTTTTTCAGATTTTGTGTAAATTATCCTTTTTACTCACTTATCACTTGTAACACTGCTAGTTATTTTCCATTCTGCACTCTCTTAAAGATATCCCAGATTGCAATGAATTATTTTCAAATAAAACATTACGTCAATTCTGACTTCCCGTTGTGTTCGCCTGCAATGATTTGCTCTGAAGTGCACTGACTTTCAGATGTGGTGATGCCAGTGTTGGACTGGGATAGACAAATTTAAAAATCACACAACACCAGGTTATAGTCCAATAGGTTTATTTGAAAACACCAGCTTTCAGAGCGCTGCTCCTTCAGGTAATTGTGGAGCAGGACCGTAAGACAGAATTTATAGCAGAAGATTACTGTATCATGCAACTGAAAATATATATTGAACAAATTCAGATTGTCGTTAAGCCTTTCAACTTTTAGAATAGGTTACAGGTTTTGGTTCATGAACATGTAAATCCAAGAGCTTCTTATAAGTCTCATTCTCAAGATAACTTAAGGTTTTATTTTTAAGAAAAGGTGACCTCTCAGCTCAGACAATGAACTAAAGATGTGAGGTTAGAATCTGTCTGCACCCCAACCTTGAGTCTAACTGGTTGTTTTTCAAAGTAGAATTTACAAAATATTTCATGGATTGCACGCCTGCAGACTGTGCACTTTTTGAGCAAAATAGAATAAATCTGAAATATAATTCTGCAAATACAATTTCACCCCATAGACTTACATGTGCACATGCAGATGGACAGACAGTGAAATATCAAGCCATAGACAGCTGGAGAGGGAGCGAGAGGGCGGGCGTGCGGGGGGAGGGAGGCGGCGGAGACAGGGCGTGTGAGAGAGATTGATATC
>NC_057731.1:13441033-13442653 GCF_004010195.1 Chiloscyllium plagiosum
AGAGAGACAGAGAGAGAGAGAGAGAGAGAGAGAGAGAGAGAGAGAAAGCATGCATGTGTGAGTGCATGCCCATGAGTGGGAGTGCACATGAGAGAGTGTTTGCATGTGCGCAAACTTGGTAAAGTGTGTGTGTGATTGAGTATAAGTCTGTGCTCGGGGCATGCTTGCCTGCAGCATACGAGATCGACAACTTTGACCGAGTCACGTGTACTTTGCACGTACATAGTGGGTGGTCTCACCACATATAATGGTGGTATCCATGTCAACACTGACATGTCTTGCAGTGGTTGCCGTGACAGGGTTGTGCGGTGGTGTCGTCGATGGTGTCCTGAAGGCTGTCTATTTTGCTGCAAACCATAGTCTGTTTAAGGTTTGGCGGTCGTTTAAAAGCAAGTAGAAGCATAGGGAAAGTCTCATCAAGGTGCTCATCCTCATCGTTAATGCATTGCAGGCTGCAAAGAACTTGGCAGAGTTTTTTGGCTCCTGGGAAGTACTGCACAACAAAGGGTACCCTATCAGTTGCAACCCGTGTCTGTCTCCTGGAAGATCATTACAGTTTCTCGCCGTGGCACGTCAGAACTGGTAATCGAGGAGTTGAATATCGTTCTTATGAGTTACTCATGTGACTCGGCTAATGTTGCCTATCTCATACGCTGCAAGCAAGGATGTCCCGAGGCATGGTACATTGGAGAGACCAAGCAGATGCTACAACAATGGATGAATGGACACTGCACAGCAATCACCAGACAGGGTGTTCCCTCCCAGTCGGGGAACACTTCAGCGGTCAGGGACATTTGGCCTCAGATTTTCAGGTGGCCATCCTCCAAGGCGGACTTCAGAATAGGTAAATATGCAAAGTGGCCGAGCAGAAGCTGATAGCCAAGTTCAGTACCCATGGGGATGGCCTCAATCGGGATCCTGGGTCCATGTCACACTACAGGTGACCACACACACACACACACACACACACACACACACACACACACACACACACACACACACACACACACACACACACCCTCTCTCAGGCTTATACTCCATCACACGCACTTTACCAAGCTTGCACACTTGCACTCACATGCACATACTCACTCACTACAAGAGAGATGGTTCGCACCTTAATAGGTTAAGGACCAGCATTCTGGCAGGCAGGTTCTCTACTGCAACACCGCTGCATTTAAACTAAGTAGCAGGGGGGAGGGGACAAACTGGATGTTTAAAAAGGAAATTGAAGGGAAAGTTAGAACAAGGGAAGTCAAGAAAGGCAACTGTATCAATGAGGCAGAAAACTCGGAAAGGGATCATGCTGTAAAGTTAAGTGAAATAGGGGTTGATGGGAAGGGTGAGAGCAGTAACAAATTAAAAATACTATACATGAATGCATGAAGCATTAGACATAAGATGGATGAGCTTGAGGCTCTTTTGGAGATTGGCAGATACAATATTGTGGGGATAACTGAGACGTGGCTTCAAGTGGACAGGGCCTGGGAAATGAATATTCAAGGCTACACGTGCTATCGTAAGGACAGACTGACGGGCAGAGGGGGTGGGGTGGCCTTGTTGGTAAGGGAGGATATTCAGTCCCTTGCGCGGGGGGACCTAGAGTCAGGGGATGTAGAG
>NC_057731.1:13444937-13482075 GCF_004010195.1 Chiloscyllium plagiosum
CCTGGAGTACAGTGTGCAGTTCTGGTCTCCGAATTTGAGGAAAGACATTCTGGCTATTGCGGGAGTGCAGCGTAGTTTCACGAGGTCAATTCCTGGAATGGCGGGACTACCTTATGCTGAAAGACTGGAACAACTTGGCTTGTATACCCTTGAGTTTAGAAGATTGAGATGGGATCTGATTGAGACATATAAGATTATTAAAGGATTGGATACTCTGGAGGCAGGAAACATGTTTCCGCTGAAGGGTGAGTGCTGAACCAGAGGACACAGCTTAAAAATACGGGGTAGACCATTTAGGACAGAGATGAGGAGAAACTTCTTCACCCAGAGAGTGGTGGCTGTGTGGAATGCTCTGCCCCAGAGGGCAGTGGAGGCCCAGTCTCTGGATTCATTTAAGAAAGAGTTGGATAGAGCTCTCAAAGATAGTGGAATCAAGGGTTATGGAGATAAGGCAGGAAGAGGATACTGATTAGGAATGATCAGCCATGATCATATTGAATGGCGGTGCAGGCTCGAAGGGCTGAATGGCCTACTCCTGCACATATTGTCTATTGTCTCTCGCTGTCTACACACACACACACACACACAAAGTCTATGGGTGAATTTGTATTTGCAAATACATTCTATTTTGCTCAAAAAATGCACAATCTGCAGGCAGTCAGTCAACCAATGTTATATATTGTAAATTTCATTTGGAAATAGAACCAGTCTGACTCAAGAGTTGGATACAGACAGACTCTAACCTCACACTTTTAATGTATTGTCTGAGCTGATATCACTTTTTTGTAAAATAAAACATTAACTTATCTCAAGAATATGACTTAAAAGAAGTTCTTGGATTTACATATTAATGAAGCGAAATCTGCAACCTATTCTAAAAGGTGAAAGACTTAACAACAATCAGGGTTTGTTCAATATATCAATTTAATTGCATAACACTGTAATCTTTTGCTACAAATTCTGTGCCTTATGGTATGACTCCACAACTATCTGAAGGAGCAGCATTCCGAAAGCTAGTGCTTCCAAATAAACCTGTTAGACTATAACCTGGTATTGTGTGATTTTTAACCCTGACTGTCAGAGGCAAATAAAGGTACTCATTTAGCAGGTAACATACCACAAACAATGAAACAAACTAGTTAACCTGCTTGTGGTAGTACTGGTTGCCAGAGAAATGTTGGGAGAAGTCCTTGGTTTTAAAAAAAAATGGTACCACAAGATCTTTTACATCCAGGTAAAGAAAGCTTTGGTTTCAAGCCTTTTCTTAAGAAAATAACATCAATGCAACTTCCTTCAGTTAAGCTCTGAAGAAGCAACCTAATTTATGCATTATATTCCTACATCAAGGCTCAAACCTAATGTCAGTGATTCAAAGGAAAATCAATTATAACCATAAGACTTGGAATAAACACCTATGGCACTGCGCTTTAAATGGCTCTGAAATCATCACTCATCTATTCCATAAAAAAAGTCTGACCAAAAATGGATTTAAAAAAATGAAAAGTGGTTTAAACTCTATTTAACAAGATGTGGAATATTTTTACAAAATTAAAGAAGATAAACTTGCCACAGTCTTACCAGATCTTAGGGCTGCTCTCCCAGTTGAGAGAGAGAATTGACTGGAAGTTACTCCATCTCAGGAAAAGGGCAGAGGTTGAGAAAGACAATCCTTTGCAGGAACCTCAGCTCGTGCAGAAACTGAACCCACAGTATTGGCCTTACTTGGCATCACAAATCAGTCATCCAACTAAGTCAGCTGCCTGACCTGCGGTGCTTTCCCAGCAACACACACTCGACTCTGACATTACGAAGTGCAAATCAAATCAATTTCTTTCAATACTATTACTCACCACATTTCTAAGCATTTAGAGTACCTGTTAAAATGTCAAACTTATAGGCCAAAGGATTCATACAGTTTCTAGCCCCTTGGCATATTATGGCACGTGGGTCTTAGATAGGAACTTTTCCCACTGTACCTCAGCAGCATCTGCTCTAAGCTTAGCATGAATTTCAGCATGTAGTTCTGGGCTTTGCAATACTCCAATCGGCAACATTCAAACAATCTACAGGTCTTTAAGTACAGCAGATTTTAAGGCTAAAACTCGTTTTAATCATACACCGTCCAGACAAAGAAGGGTGCAGGAGTTAACATATTAGAGTACAAATTCCCTGTGTAGCATAGTGTAGTGATGGGAACTCTAATACACACACTCCTGCAGTCTTGCTGCAACGTCAACATAACTAGACCGATTGCTAGCAGTCTTTGGAATTGCTCTCTGTGCCATTTAGACCTAGGCATATAAAGCATTTATGACCTATTGGAGGAAACACATTTTAGTTAGTTTACTTTTGGAACTGGCTAACCTTTGGAGGATGGCTTTTAGCTTCACTTAAAGATTCTCATACTTGATTAACTTTAAAAAAAAAATCTTTCCTGCTTGAGGAAGGCATCATCCTCAAGTGTGTGGCAAAGCTCAACAGCAAAAATGAGTTAATGAACAAAAACTATTATCACAACTTAGTGTTGTGACAGTGTATATATATATATCTGAGCAGTTAATGCCCTTTCAATGCAAACAATATTGATCCTTGCAGTTGTGAGAGAATTAGCAGTTATTCTAAAGTTTGTAATATTGCTGAATAACGGAAATAAAACGTACTGTCGCAGTGATCTATGGAAGATTGGGAAATACTGACCTGAAAAGCTCGAATTATGTGGAAATGGAATGAAAAAACCTAAAATAAACTGTGGAAACAATTCAATCGAATGGGTCCAGTCAAACTTTAACCTGAATGAACAAGATTATGAAGGGCACATTGAAACTATCCTTATTTAGATACTGGCTCAACTACTATTCACGGCGACCCCACTTTAACATGGAAATGAATGCAGCCCCAGGCGCTAACATAAACAAAATAGCAATAAAACGGCATAATACCAAATCAGTATGTAATTATAAAGTCTTTTAAGTTAGATATCAACATATGACAGACACAATACAAATATGAAAACCTGTGATGAATACCCCAAGCTCCCAGTTTTCATACAAATTGCTCAGTCCACATGTGCATCCGCAGCCATCGCTTCAGGAAACCACTGATGTGTATATGTGGACATGTAGTTATGCCTCAGCATGCATTTCAAAGCTCCCATCACCACAGTGCTACACTGGGAGTTTGTACTTTAATATGTTAACTCCTGCACCCTCCTTTGTCTGGACAGCGTATGATTAAAATGATTTTATTTCTCACTGACCAAAGTGCTAATTTGACTTTACCATCATGGTAACTTCAAGCATTTTAACTTCAGCGAACAATTGATGCAATATTGTTCAGTGGTTGCAACGCTATCAAAACACCAAGCTGGCTCAACCATTTTTAAAATTAGGATTCAGATCATGATTAATATAAACAGTTTCATATGCCAAAAATTAACTGCAAACCTCAAGACCATTTCAACTATGAAGAACATTCGTGGTGTGGTGACTTAGTGGTATTACCACTAGACAAGTAACCCAGGAAGGTCAGCCTAATACTCTATGGGATTGTGGCTCAGATCCCACTGCAGATGTGAAATTTGGATTCAGCGAATAAATCATGAATTAAAAGCTGGTCTAAACATGACCATGAAACCATAGTCAATTATTGTAAAATCACTGATATCTTTTGAGAAAAGTTTGGGGTTCTTTCAACTTGTCTGAGTGAGAGTGAAGGCAGCAGCGTGGACCGGTTAACTGATCATGGCACTGTGGTGCAACAAGTCCTTCAAGGGGGAGTAGAGTTAGGAAAGAGGAATGCAGTGGCAGTAGTAGAATTTATAATGACAGATACAGACACTGTTCTCTGCAGAAAAGAGTGAGCGTCCTATCTGCCTGCTGCCAAGGTTTGAGACATCTGTTCAGGGCTAGACAGCAATTTGCAGTGTGATAAGGAGGATCCAGTCACAGTCATCAGGGAATTATCAATGACACAAGCAGAACAAGAGGTGGTTCCATATAATCAGAATGAAAAGCCAAATACCTCGGACATGCAGAGGGATGTGTGCCCTTGTGTATGAATTACAAAAAGGTTACTATAAAAGGTACAGCAAATAATTAGGAAACTAATAGAATGCAAACCATACATTACATGGGTAATGGAGTATAGGAGTAGCTTATGCTTCTGCTATACAGAGCAGGGAGGGAGAGAGAGTGAGACCGCATTTGGAGAATTGTATACTGCACTGCTCATCTTTAGTGAAGAATGCAAATAAGTAGGAAGCAGTCCAGAGAAAGTTTACTAGATTAGTATCTGGAATGAGAAGTGTGTCTTCGGAGGAAAAGTTGATTAGGCTTAAGAAATGTTTTAACTGAAGTGCAAAAGATCCAAAAGAACCTTGACAGGGTAGATATGGGGAGGACGCTTTCCTTTATGGGAGAATCTAGAACAAGGCATCATTTTTTGGGACTTTTTTCCTGAAAGATGGCAGAAGCAGAGTCCTTGAATATTTGTAAGGCAAAGGTAGATAGATTCTTGTTAAGCATGGGGTGAAAGGTTATCTGGGCTGGGAATACAGTTGAGTTATAATCAGATTAGCCATGATTGTGTTGAATGGCAGAAGAAAACCGACTGGCTGAATGGCCTCCTCCTTTTAATTCAGGTATTTGAAATGAAAATCTATTGTCCTTGCCTGTTCTGATCTATATAAGATTCCAAACATACAGCTACAAAACTGATTAACAGCTTAATATTCTGAATGACCTAGCAAGCCTGTTGTTTTCATCAAACCACTACAAAGGCTAAGGACTGAAACTGACAAACCAGCCAGCATAAATCTGGCAAATGTTGTCCTGTCAATTCTGTAAAGACCTCCTTACAGACAATTCCAAAACTGGAACTGTGCCAAAGACTAATCAAGCAACAACCTGACATTATGGGTCTGAGTATGATACCACCACCATCCTTGATTGAGAACCCTCACCAGACCTCATAGCACAGAGTTATATGATCGAAGAGAAGTTTCCCTGGTAATCCTCAACATTGACTCTGAACCCCATAAATCTCACATCAAGTCAAACATGGGCAAACAAAAACGTTCTGATTAATATCACTTGCCATCCTCCCTCATCTGAGAATAATTTAGTATTCCATACTGAATACCACTTGGAGGAAGCATAGGGAGCCAAGGGCACTGCATGTACTTTGGATAAACAACTTCAATGCTCATCACCAAGCATGACTCAGTAGCAATACTACTAACTGAGTTGGTGAAGTCCTGCACAGCCTTCTGAGGCAATGAATTCCATAGATTCACCACCCTCTGGCTGAAGTAGTTTCTCCTTATCTCCATTCCAAAAGGTCTTCCCTTTATTCTAAGGCTGTGCCCTCGGGTCCTAGTCTCACCTACCAATGGAAACATCTTCCTAACATCTACTCTGTCCAGGCCATTCAGTATTCAACAGGTTTCAATTAGATCACCCTCACCCTTCTCAACTCCATCAAGTATAGACCCAGAGTCCTCAAGCTTTCCTCATATGGTTAAGCTTTTCATTTCTGGGACCATTCTTGTGAACCTTCTCTGCCGGCATCTTCCCAGAAATGTGGAAGATTGTCCAATTATGCCCATTCCATAAAAAGGGCAAACTCAAATTGGCAGTTTGGATTCCACCAGAGACACTCTGCACAAGACCTCCTTAAAGCCTTAGTCCAAGCAATTGACAGGAGCAGAGGTGAGGCAAGTCAGACTACCCCAGACTTCAAAGCTACATCTGATGAAGTGTGGTATCATTGAGCCTGAACAACAGTACAATGTGAATCAGAGGAAAATCTTTTTATTGATTTGAGTCATACCTAGCACCAAAGAAGATGGTTACGGTTGTTGAAGGTCAATCATCTCAGTCACAGAATATCATTGCACGAGTCCCTCAGCGTAGCGTCCTCAGCCTGACCATCTTTAACTGCTTTAAAATGTGGTAGCTTCAGTGCAACAACCTTCCTACAGAGAGAAACGTGACAAGCAAGTTCTAGCCATGATCAAGTGCCATCTGAGGGACTACCACACATACACACTAAGATTTTACGACCAGATAATATTTTTAGCAACATAATGGAAAGCTGTCAGGCAATATTCATAATCTCTTCTTCAAAATAATGTCAAAATCTCTCTTGTGCTCATCTAACAGGGCAGAACTCCTCAGTACTGTACTCAAGCACCAACCCAATACAGTTTGCTTTTGTTAAAAAGCATATGATGGAATAAGGCCAATTAGTTCAGATGGATAACATGTTGTGCATAGTGGAGTTGACAGAATGATCAATCCCTGTACCAGGTGAGGTAGTTTTTACAACCTGTTGTTCTTACCACATTGCAATCTTCTATCATATGAAAAAACTGCTCAGGATAGAGATTGCAAAAAATCATGGTTAGTAACCTTCAGCCAATGAGGAGGGAAGAGGGAGAGATACAAAGCTTCACTTCAGTTAGAACACTTATAATACTTCTAGGCAGGCTAATATGAACAAGCTTTGGAAAGACATTTTTCACAATTCCTTGGAGCCAGGTTTCTAGATGTAAGCAAAATATTCTGGATGCTGGAAATCAAACATACACAGAATACTAAAGAAATTGAACAGGTTTATCAATATCTGTGGAGAAAGAAACAGAGGACATTTAAATTCTGTACAGAACTGGCACAGACTTCAGAACTCAAGAGTTCTGAAGAGGTCATATTAAACTCGAAACATTAACTCTGTTTTATCTCACCACAGGTGCTGCTCAACCTGCTGAGTTTCCCTGGCATTCTGTTTGTTTCTAGATTTAGGATTGCATATATTATCTCGCAGTAGATGAACATTTTGAGATAACAAATGCCTATAATATCAGACATGTTGCTCTAAATATATTTAATTGTTATGCTCAGACCTGGTAAGATTCCCAATTTTATTTTTTAAAAACAGCTCAGGACAGGATACCCTAAATCATTAAACTCCCAAATTAAGGAGGGATAAACTGGCTCCTCTTTCATCGCGCACTCTCTCAGATAGTCAGAAAGTTAATTTAAAACCTAATTCCCTCCTTTGTAAATACGTTCATTAGTGTCTAGGTGAAAAAAGTGTATTTTAAAAAGCAGCCAATTGAGCCAGAATTGGATTTAACAAGGAGTTTATTCATTGCAAAACACCAAAAAAAAGCAATGCAACACACATCAGAAGTCGGGGGGGGGGGGGGGTGGGGGAGTCCAAAAGGTTAAAGAGAAGTTTATGGATCAGTCTCAAAATTGTTTGAAGAGTAAATAGATGAAAATGTGGTTACTGCAGAGGAGGTTACTGACAGCATCGACATTGATAACTGAAACTGACCAATTTCAAAATGCTTAATTTTTGTTCGTTGATATTCTGTTGTTCCAATTCTTTATCGTGACTGAATTCCACAGTTCTAGCTGAGCAAGTACCCTTTTGTAAACCGTCTGTCAGGCTTGCTAGTTAGCTGGCTTCCTGCACTTAGATTACACTAGTTCCTTTAACCACAACACACAGGTGACTAGTGGATAGTACTTGACTATGACTCACGCAACACACAAATGCTCAAACCTAGGCCAGTAGACATAGATACCCTAGATCCCTAGCAAACAAACAAACATTCAGATGCAGTAGAGTTGAAATTCATCTTTTAACCCCTGTCCTTGTGAATTCCTCAAAGAGAAAAACAAACTTGTCTGTAAGTTTGGGACCTAATCAACACAGGGTCATCAGTCCCCTCATTAGCTTTGCAATCTCAAGAAATCACAGTCAAGACCAGGAATTTGATCAAGAAATATTGAATAAATAAATCAGGATGGAGAGAGGCTTGGAAAGGAACTTGCAGATATTTGTGCTCCCACGCACCCGCTGCACTTTGTTGCAGGGCTAAAGATAACAGGAGCTGATAAGAGGCTTTACAATGGGCTGTTATGAGAGTGGAAATACGTTGAGTCATTCAGGTCTGCTAAGCGCTAAGATTGCAGGAAGTCAGTAACTGCTGTCTCGCAGGAGAAAGTGAGGACTGCAGATGCTGGAGATCAGAGCTGAAAATGTGTTGCTGGAAAAGCGCAGCAGGTCAGGCAGCATCCAAGGAACAGGAGAATCGACGTTTCGGGCAGAAGCCCTTCTTCAGGAATGAGGAAAGTGTGTCCAGCAGGCTAAGATAAAAGGTAGGGAGGAGCGTTGGAAATGCGATAGGTGGAGGGAGGTCAAGGTGAGGGTGATAGGCCGGGGAGGTCAGGAAGAAGATTGCAGGTTAGGAAGGCGGTGCTGAGTTCGAGGGATTTGACTGAGACAAATCGGAGTTCAAACAGATTTCTCCAGTTTCCTCATTTCCCCTCCCCCCACCTTGTCTCAGTCAAATCCCTCGAACTCAGCACCGCCTTCCTAACCTGCAATCTTCTTCCTGACCTCTCCGCCCCCACCCCACTCCGGCCTATCACCCTCACCTTGACCTCCCTCCACTTATCGCATTTCCAACGCCCCTCCCCCAAGTCCCTCCTCCCTACCTTTTATCTTAGCCTGCTGGACACACTTTCCTCATTCCTGAAGGGCTTATGCCCGAAACGTCGATTCTCCTGTTCCTTGGATGCTGCCTGACTTGCTGCGCTTTTCCATCAACACATTTTCAGCAACTGCTGTCTCTACCAAATAAAGATGAAACATTTGGGATTGGTCACATGCATGGATAATTCCAAATAAGGCACACACTTGGCACAGAGACCGATATATAAAGCAGCCTAAGAAAATCCTTGATTTTCAGCAGGACTTTGAAGAATATCTCTGCAGGAGGTAACCTACATCAGGAGGCATGGTGAAGATATCAAGAAGCAATCCAGCCTGGTCAGCTGCCAACTCTCCCAGATAATTATGTTTGGAGTTAGTTACACAACCCAGGTTTGTTAAAGACAGTGATTGAGATATCTCGAGAAGTTAAAAGTGTGTTTTATTCATTTAAATACTTAATAAATTGAGGTTTATAGAGCTCCAAGTGTCTCTGCTAAACTGTTATCTCTCAGAGATGGGCAACTGGTTGTCTTTCTATATCACTGAGGTCGTGGATTTGGAAGATGCTGTGTGAGGAGCCTTGATGAATTTCTGCAGTGAACCTTGTAGATAGTACATTGATACTGAGCCAGTAGTGGAGGGCGTAATTGGATGTGCTGCCAATCAATGAGCTGCTTTGGCCTGAATACAGTCAAGCCTCTTGAATGTTTAGCTTGCAGTAGCCAGTACTAAAAAGTACTACGTACATTCCAAATAATAAGAACCCTTCTGAAACTATGTCATTGCATCATTTACTGAGATTACTTTAGTGCCAGTTCCGCATCAAAAAAGGACAATTGACTGACTTGTAAGACTGAATTTGCATGGGAGACTCGATGACTACACTGCTGGCATATGAATGGGTAACAAGTTCTTCCAAGGGAGACTCATCGGCCATAGTGCTGAACAGTGCTGCCTAGTCAAACACAAGGGAACAAAAGATACATTACACTGAATCTAAAACATGAGTTAAATAAGAAGCAGCATTTCAACTGGAGTTGTGTAATCAACATCACTGTATGCAGTTCCATCTGTTGTTCAGTATCTCACTGGTATAATCCTAAAAACTACAGCACTTTTATTTCTATCATCATTCATTTTGAGCCCCAAACCAGCATTCTTAGTAAATCAAATCTCTGTAATGACTGCCCTTATATAGCTGAACAATAGTGAGCATCCAGCTCTAAACGAGCCATTTTTAACCCTCCATACTAGCTGAATAATGAATTCAATTGCACTGCATTTCAAAGTAATTTAATCATATAGGCAGAAAGAATAAATCACCAGATTTGCAAATGCTGATTTTTATAAATATTTCTGTTTTTCATGCCATTTTTATGCACTCACAGTGCAGATGCCCAAGGCATGTAAAATTAACTGGTAGCTAGCTGTACAACAAACAGAATGATTTGAGTGTTTTCCATGTATCATTATGAACTGAACATAAACAACTCCACTGTTGAAGGGAGAGTTTCAAATCGGCTAAATCAACCCCAAAGCACACAGAGCAAGTTAAGCTTTTAAAATGGGCAGCACGGTGGCACAGTGGTTAGCACTGCTGCCTCACAGTGCCAGAGACCCGGGTTCAATTCCCGCCTCAGACAACTGTTTGTGTGGAGTTTACACATTCTCCCAGTGTCTGCGTGGGTTTCCTCTGGGTGCTCCGGTTTCCTCCCACAGTCCAAAGATGTGCACGGTAGGTGAATTGGCCATGCTAAATTGCCCGTAGTGTTAGGTGAAGGGGTAAATGTAGGGGAGTGGGTCTGAGTGGGTTGCTCTTCGGAGGGTCAGTGTGGACTTATTGGGCCGAAGGGCCTGTTTCCACACTGTAAGTAATCTAATCTAAACCTCCTCTAAAAGATTTTCAACATGTCAGTCTCCTGGAAACTCTGCCAAAGAAACCGTAATCATTAAAGGAGGCTTTTACAAACATATCAATTAGGAGGAGTGGGCTTTTAAGCCCTTTAACAAGATCATTGTTTCCCTGTTCTGTTCCAAATTTTACTTTCCCATCTATGGTTAGATTCTTGATAGGCAAGCAAATCAATCTCCACCTTAAAAAGTATTCAATGACCCACTTCCACCACCCTGAGGTGAAGCATTCCAAACACAATCTTCAAAAACATTTCTTTATTTCATGATCCTAAACAGAAGATCCCTAATTTTAGGAATACTTGTCAACACCATTCATGACATTATAAACTTCAATTGAATCACCATTTGCTCTTCTGAACTCCAGGGAAAAGCCCAGCCTGTCAAATCTTTCCTAGGTAGATAACGCACTCATATCAGGTATAAATCTAGTCAACCTCAGAACCACCTCCAAATCATTTACATCTTTCCTCAAATAAGGAAACAAAACTGAACAGTGGCCTCACCAAGGTAAAAACGATGATGAAGGGCTTTTGCCCGAAACGTCGATTTTGCTGCTCGTCGGATGCTGCCTGAATTGCTGTGCTCTTCCAGCACCACTGATCCAGAAAGTGGTCTCACCAACACTATGCATAACTGAAACAGAACATCCCTAATTTATTGCAAGATGTGTTCAACATTAAAGGCTAGCATTGCATTAGCCTTCCTGATTATGTTATACTTGCACACAGACTTGCGATGTATCATGTACTAAAACCTAGAGATTCTGCTGCACTGAAGAATTCTGCATCCTCTGTTTAAGTAATACTGTTTTTTAATTCTTCCTGTCAAAGTGACCAATTTTGTATTTTCTAACATCGTACTCTAACTGCCAGATTTTTGCATGTACACAATCATTACACATGTTCCTCCCTTTTTGTAATCTACAAATGAAACCAGTCTGTCTTTAGTCTGACCTAAATGATTGATATTAAATTCTAAGAGGCTGAGGGCCCAGCAGAGATTGAGAGACTCCACTCGTCACATCTTCTCAATCTGAAAGACCCATTTATGCATACTGTTTTCAGCCTTCTAACTACACTAGAATGTTATCCTCTTACCAGCAGTTCCTAACTGGCCTTTTGGGGAATCGTGTCAAATGCTTTCAGACAATCCAAGTACAATACATCAACTGGTTCCCTTTTGGTTAAAGAATTTCCTTTGCAAAACACCAAGTTGGCTCTTCCAAAATACCTTGAGATTCTTCCAATGCCTGGTTGCAACTCTTTTGTGATCAATTCCAATATAGCCTCCATGACAGATCTAAACCTAACTGGCCTAGTTTTCCATTTTCTGCCTCCCTCCCTGAAATTGAGGGGTTATATTTCTTTTTCCAGAATCTAACAAATCATAGAAAATTATCAAATACATCTATCTTACTGATAATCTCTTAAGATCCAAGAATAATGTCCATCAATATATTCAGTTCCCCTTCTTGTGATAATTTCATCAAGTCACTGTCTTCTCAAAAGCTCAGATGTGTGTAATTGTGAATTTTTCTGTATCCTCAATAGAGAAGCCAGAAACAAACTATTTACTTATTGCATACAATGTTTCTTTATCATCAACTATTAATCCCCCATTCTCACCCTCTAGGGGATCAATATTTGCTCTATTTACTCTTTTCCTTCTTGAATAGTTTTGGAAGCTCCTGCCATCTGTTTTTACATCTCTAGTCAGCTTTATCTCATGCTGTAACTTATCTGTCCTGATTAACCTTTCAGTCATTCTCTGTGATCCTTTATATTCTGACCAGTCAACTGACTTTGTGAAATTATATGTTGTTTCCTCAGGTATAATGCTAGCCTTAACTATTTTTTTAGTAACAAATGATGGTGGGTCCTCCCCTTGGAAATTTTATTCACAACAGGAATATACTTACTTTAATATTTGGAAGTATCCCTTTAAATGTCTGCCATTGTGTTTCTACTCATCTCATAGCTAAATATTCCAGTTGACTTCAGCTAGCTTGGCTTTCATGTTCATATAATTCCCTTGATTTAAATATTAAAATACTAATCTTAAACACGTTTTTCCCTTTCAATTGAGATGTAAAACTCAATAATGTTATGATTACTACTATCTGAAGGTGCTTTTACACCAAGGTCATTAAGATAAGATCAGCCATGATCATGTTAAATAGCAGAGCAGGCTCAAAGGGCTGAATTGCCTAATCCCACTCCCATTTCCTCTTTTATGGATTTGTGTCACATTACACAATACTATGTCTGGTACACCCTGCCCTCTGGTCTGTTCCAGAACATGCTATTCTAAAAAGGAACTTTCTTTAAATGTTCAACAAAGTTCTCTTGAAGGCTACAATCACCAAACTGACTTTTCCAGTTTTTGACTTACTAAAATCACCCATGATTACAGTTGTCCCTTTATCACTAACACTCAATATTATTGCTTATATAATTTCCCCTACATTATGGTTATTGTAAGAGACATGGAATCACTCCCTTATGTGACTTCTTTTCCCAGATACTCCACACCTCCTAAACCAAAGTCACCTCTAGCTGCACCAATACCTGTCTTGATAAAGTGTGCTACTCCTCAGCTTTAGTCCAGTTTCCTATTCTTCTTGAGTGTCACATATCACTCAATACACAGAACCCAACCCTCTTCATCCTGCAACCATGTCTCTGCATTGGCTATCAGATGATAGTCACTCACCTCAATGTGTGCTATTAATCTTGACTACTCATATACTCTTAGGTTCTTTATCCAACCCCTGTCAATTTCTGCCATTCTCTTGACCTTCATTTTTTACGAGTGTTTTGCTGCCTCACTTCGAATCTATGGATTGACTTGTTATAATTACGTAAATCTGTAACCCTGTTTAGTTAAAAGCCCTCTTTACTTCCCTACTTATGTCGCTCACGCATCCATCAGTCCCAGCATGACTCAGGTGTACATTGTGCCATTGGTAAAGATCTCACTTTTCCTAGTACTAGCATCAATGCCCCATGAACCAGAAACTCTTCTCCCAAACCAGTCTTTTGAGTCACACAGTCAATTAATTAATCTTATTCACTCTGTGCCAATGTGCATGTGGCTAAGATAACAATCAAAGGATTACCACCTTGGAGGTCTACTTTCAATTTAGAACCACCTTCTCAGCAACACCTCCTTCCTGGTTCTACCTTTGTCATTGGTAGCAATGTGAACCACAACTGGATCCTTCTTTTTCCAATACAAGCTATTCTCCGTGCAGCTATCCCGAATCCTGACACTGGGCAAAAAACACTGTCTGAATTTATGCTCTTTGCTGCACAGAACAGTGTCAATATCCCTCACTATAATGTCCTCCGATCACCATATTACTTCTTATCCTCTTTTATTAATGGTTTCCTGTACCCTGGTGGCATGGTCAGTTAGTTCATACACCCTACAGCCCTTACTTTCATCACAGCAAGCTAAGAAAACTTCAGTCCTGCTGGACAGTTGGAAAGACAGGGACTCCCGTCCTCTGGATCCCTTTACTTGCCTCATTTACAGTCATACCCTCTTGGCCCTGGCTGTTTTCCAAACCATGGACTGAAGGGACACACTATATCCTGGAATAAGTGCCCAGGTAACATCACCCCCTCCTGATATGCTGTGATGACTGCAGATCATTAGCTCCTCCAGCAACGAGCACAAACTGAAATATGCTTGCCCTGGACTGCACTGGCATCCAGAAGCTACCACATTCTGCAAGGATAGAACATCACCTGTGTTGCCATCTTCAATCCATATCCATTCACAATTGCTAATCAATCAATTATAATGCAGAATAGGCCACTTGACCTATCAGGTCCACTCTGACATTCAGTAGCTGGCCTGGTAATTAGATTCACATCGTACAGAAAATGCCCTTCGGCCCATCGAGTCTGCATCGACGTAGCACTAAAAGTGCACGAACCTGAATTTCCTGCGCTTGTCCCATATCATTGAATATTATGATATTTGAAGTACTCATCCAAATATCTTTTAAAGGTTGTAAGGTTTACAACTTCCATCACCTTCCCAGGTACTGCATTCCAGATTCTCACCAACTGTGGCACTTTTTTCCTAAATCCCCTCTCAATCTCTACCTCTTACCCAAAAATTAAGCCCTCTTGCGATTGACTCCTCGACCAAAGGGAATAGCTGTTTTCTATTCACCCTATCCATACCTCTCAATCTTACATACCTCAATCTTCTCTGTTTAAAAAAAAAATCCAAACCTATCTAGTCTCTCCTTATAACTCGATTTCTTCATCTTAGGCAACATCCTGTTGAACCTCCTCTGTACTCCCTATAATGCGATCACATCCTTTCTCTGGTGAGGTGACCAGAATTGCACACAGTACTCCAGTTGTGCCTGACCAATACTCTGTACAACTCCAACATTACCTCCTTGCTCTTATACTCTATGTCACGACTGATGAAGGCAAGTGTTCCATATGCCTTAACTCTCCTACTCCCGTGCTCAACTTCTACTTTCCTGTCATATTCCCATAATCCTGGATTCTCTTGATTAGAAAACTGCCCATCTCAGCCTAGACCAAAGACCCAGCCTCACCAAAACTCTGGTTAAAATAAATTCCACATATTCAGCACCCTGAGAAAAGAAATCTCTGAATTTCTATTCTAAATGGGCACTCTCCCACAAGGGAAAATAACCTCTCTGCATCTAACCTGTCAAGCTCACTAAAAATCTTCTGTTTCACTAGACTTCCTCAAATTCCACCAAGTACAAGAAAAATCGACTCAACCTCTCATCAGAAAATCCTTCCATATCCGCCATATCCTTTTGCTTCACAAGCTTATTCTTCCCACTTCGGGTTTAAAACCCTTACAGCCCTATGGGTGCAATGCTTCAGGATACCTCCAAATCATTTTAGTACTGTCATAAATTTCACAATACTGACAAAGTAACATTGATAAAACTTGCTCTTTGATACCACTAGTTCCCAATTTACCTGTCCTTCTGAACAAAATTAAAAATCAAATGCTGAAGGCTGGCAAACAGTAGAAAAAAGCATCTTCAAATTTCCCTTCAGCACACTTCACTTCATGTAGAATCACAGAATCACTACAGTGTGGAAACAGGCCATTTAGCCCAACAAATCCACACCGATCCTCTGAAGAGTATCCTACCCAGACTCATTCGCTACCCTATTACTTTACATTTCCCCTGACTAATGCACCTCATCTACACATCCCTGAACACTATGAGCAATTTAAATTTAGCATGGCCAATTCACCTAACCTGCACATCTTTGGACAGCATGGATTTGTGAATTGGAAATTATATTGATGAACTTGTTGGATCTTTTGAGGATGTTATTAACAAAGTTGATCATTAGGAGCCAATGAATCTAAATCTATGCTTAGATTTACACAAGTGGTTTGATAGATTCTCCTACACACTGTTGGTTAGCAAAATTAAAGCTCATGGGATAGCATGCAATGTACTGGAATCAGTATTAGTTAATTGGCAACAAAGAATAGAAATAAGTGGGTTATTCTCACATTGACAGGCTGTGAATAGTGAGGTGCTGCAAGGATCAGTACTTGGGCTCCCTGTTGTTCACTAGGAGAAAGTGAGGACTGCAGATGCTGGAGAACAGAGCTTAAAAATGTGTTGCTGGAAAAGCGCAGCAGGTCAGGCAGCATCCAAGGAGAAGGAGAATCGACGTGTCGGGCATAAGCCGAAGAAGGCTTATGCCCAAAACGTCGATTCTCCTTCTCCTTGGATGCTGCCTGACCTGCTGCGCTTTTCCAGCAACACATTTTTAACCCCTGTTGTTCACAACATATATCAAAGATTTGCATGAGATGACCAACACAGTAATTCCAAATCTGCAAATGATACAAAGTTAAGTGGAAATGCATATTGAGAAAGATATAAAGCGATTTCAGGAGGATCTGAACAGGCTGAGTGAATGGACAAGAACATGGCGACTGTTAGAGTAAACCTTAAAGCATTTCTTTCCCCATCATGCACCTAATTCCCACATACCCAGTTGGCTACCAACTCATTCTGGCAAGGCTCCTTTGCATTCACTGTACTCACTCACTGACCATGCTTATTAGAATTACTTTTCTTATAGAACCATGATAAGGCATTCTTCAGATTAGCTTCCGTGGCCAAGAGTTTCAAGTGATTGATCAATAACTGCCACTATCAGCAGCTACCTGCTTAACTAAGATTTTTTTTAACTGTTAGTTTTGGGCCAGAATCTGATTCTTAGTCTAAAAGTGAACTTAAGAGACTTACCAGTTAAATTCCCACCATAAAGCAAAATTTTCAGATGCGTTCACTTGGCCCCTGCCTCACTCAGACAAAGTCTGTCATAATGACCTTACTGTTAAAGATAATTGGCCTGGAATTTCTTGGAAAAATTATACATCTACAACACTGGATACATTTTCCAATTAAAAAATTCTTAGGAAATTATAACTATAACGACGATAATGGTATTATTGCTAGACTAATAATCCAAAGACCAGGTAATGTTCTGAGGGGCTAGGTTCAAATTCCACCATCTGCTATGCAAGATTCAAACCCAATAAAAGCCTGGAAATTAAGAAACTGAAATGACCATGAATCCAGTAACCATCATCAGAAAAATTCATCTGGTTCACTAATGTCCTTACCCAGTCTGACCCACATGTGACTCAAGAGCTGTGGGCCTAAACTCTTGATTCTAAACTCTTAACTGCCCTTTAAATACTTAGGGATGAGCAACAAAAACGCTGGCCTACTCAGTGATACCCACAACCTATATATGAATTTTAAAGAGTGCATTATTAATGCCACACCCTAGTTTTCTGGGATTTTGTAGAATTCTTTGAGAAGTTGATCATAACTTTGCATCAACACCACCTCCCTTTGACACACCTGAGAATGTACCTGGATTTATGCAATTTTGCTCACTGCAGAGACTTAGAGCAGAAATATAACAGCACAGAATGAATGCATTCAAAACAAGCCCAAAGCTTGATTAAAAACGTCTGCCTTTTCTTGATATATAAAACCAATATAAAGAAACTTCGTTGTTCACTGCGTACAACAGAGCGCATTGTTAAAAAGTTGACAGAGACATGGGGAAACTCCTTTAGGCTTGCTATTGGATTCACACATTGGAAACACAAGCAGCTTTCACCAGAATCCAGGGAGTCAAGTTTCAAGTCAAATTGGGCCTTGCGCCCACTCAAACTTGCAGCTAGGGGCAAGCCAATCACAGAAATAATATGATTCATATTAACTTAAGGAGCACTAAAATAAAAAGAGAAGCTGCAGTGCAGGCGAAGCCATGTCAAATATTGTGGCTTTATTGCACTTGCATCCCACAACTAATTCGAATAATCTAAACTTATATTATGGTGCACAAAACCACAATTTTAGTTTAAATGATTAGTTACGTTAGCCTATTAGTCACAGTCTTTTACACTATAGGCTAAGTGTACATCTATTGCAAAACTTCCACACACAAATATTCACTAATGCTGAACCAGATGCCCACATTTATTCAGTTTGTTATTTGCTGTAAGTTAGCACCTTAGAGTTATTCAAAACAACATACTCTTGACAACAACAACATTGAAAGCACTCAAGAAGATCAAAGTTCTATTAAAAGTGGCAAGACTGTACCAAATAAAATTCTACAAAACAACTCTTGCCACTTCTTAGAGCTGGGGTTAACATTTGTTGATTTTGGCCTACATCTTTTGATTGAAAATAGAGTTAACAGAAGGCAACCTGACCAAAACAGTAGAGGCAGCAAGTAAATAGCTGATAATTTGGCAAGTGGTCAAATTTACCTTATTACACATATACCAAACATGGCAGTATGCATTTTGCATCAACTGCTGCATGGTGCTCAAATGATGTTTAAATTAGAGACCTTGCACAAACAACAGATTGTGCTTGATCAGTTAAAATGTGAATGTTTCAGATGTGGTGCAGATTATTATTTCAAGTACACTGAACTTTGACTTATCTTAAGTAGCAACTGAGAATCTGTTTAAGAGCATGTAAAAAAAATTGTAGATGGCCACAGCTGATAAGTAATGCACATTGATAAGAGCGACCACAGTGCATTTGAACTCATACAACCTTCTGATAATTTAAGACTCAAAGTAGAATGGAGATACAAAATAAAAAGAATAATATTAGCTGTCAGGTGTATGATCAACTTTACTTTGATGCTCCTGAGTGTAAATGTGCGATGCTTTGCCTACTATAGAATCAAACCAAACAGTGCATCAGTGGGAGAGATGACAGGGTAGAAGTGGATGATATTTCATTGTTCAAATTACAAATTGCATTTAATAAATGCCTTTAATATTGTAAAACACACTAAACCACTTCTCAGTAACAATATTAAACACAATTTAACACCAAGCCACATAAGCCAAGACCTGCAGATTAAAATGCTTGGTCCAAAGGTAGATTTTAATAGCATTTTAAAAGGAAGAAAGCTGGAGAGTTAGGAGGTTTCAATCAGGAATTGTAAAGCTGAGAGCCTACGCGCTGAAGGCACAGTTGCCAATGGTAGAACAATTAAAAATCAGAAATGTGGGGGGAATCCAAGATGGTGCGATCTGAGTAGATCTGCCTTACTGAGCTCTGCAGCCCAGAAAAAGGTACCTGTGCAGCAGAATTTCGCTGAAGAACACGTGGCAATCTGAGGGATGATCAAGGAGTTGATGGAAGACAATCACACTTGACTGGAGCCAATTTCGGTCATGCTACAAAAGCAAGAGTTGGAAGGGCTCAGGAAACAAGTTGAAGAGGTCGAGTGGCAGACTGTGAGGTCGGAGACCGAGGTCAAGTCCTCAGTGGGGTGGATCCTGTCCCTCGAGAAACAGATCCGGGCCTTGACTGAACAGGTCAATGATCTGGAAAATCAAGGGAGGAGGAAAAATATCCAGGTCATTGGGCTGCTGGAGGGAGTGGAAGGTAGGTAGCTAGTGAGCTTTTTTAAAGACTGGCTGCCACGCCGATGTGAACAAGGTGACGGCTGACAGAGCTCACCGGGTTGCGGTTCACAGATCCATTCTGGATCGGTGCCCCCGCCCTGTTCTGGGATGATTTCAAAACTACAGGGACAAGCAGAGAATCCTGGAATCTTCTAGAAGAATGGGTAAAGATCCACAGGTACTGACTTGTCATGAAAGTAAGTTAACGTTTTTCCAAGACTTTTCTGCGGCAGGGATCCATAAAAGGAAATAGTTTGGTGACCAAGCAAAAAAGAAGGGACGTTGGTATTCAATATTCGATGAAATACCCAGCGGTGTTTCATATTACTCACGAAGAGACAGTGCGGGGTCATTTAACTCCTCAGAACAAGCAAAAAGTTTCTTGGACACTAAAATAATTCAGATGGATTTATATACTGGAAAATAACGTTTGGGTTTTTTTCTCCTGCTAGGTTTCTTGTAATGTTACCCTTTTCATAAAAAAGCTGCTCTTGGTGTGATTTTTTTTCTGATTAGGATTGGTGTTGGAATATAGTTGGGGGCGGGCAGAGTGCTCACTATTTTGTCTGTTTCCTTCTGTCCCTTGGGTCTCGGATGCAGCTCGAACCGGATAGGGAACTGGAGATATGCATGGGAAATGTAAGCACCCTCTATGGTCAGGGTGCCTTTTAAGTGCCTTTAAGTGCCTTTTGTGTTTTGTTGTTAGTTTAGAGTTTTAGATTTTCGTAAATACACTCCAAGAGTCTTCTTTTGAATATGCCCATCATTCTATAAGTCAAATTCTTCCTCTTGGCAGGTTAAAGGTGGTTGTTAAGGATCATGGCTAGCAGTGTTCTTAAATGATGCACCTGGAATATTAGAGCTATCCTTTCACCTAAAGAAAAAGGTGTTGTTGAGCCTTAAAAAGGAGAGAGTGGATGTTGCCCTGCTGCAGGAAATTCACCTTAATGACATGAAACACGAAGTTACAGCAGGACAGGTTTCATCAGACCTTTTTCTCATCCTTTAACACTAAGAGCAAGGGGTTGGTCATACTTGTCCAGAAGAATGTTCCATTTAATTTAATAGATTGCGTTAAAGATGAATATGGTCAGTTTGTTATCCCTAAGGCCCTAATACATGTGGAGGAATATGGTATTTTGAATGTCTATTGTCCTCTGGCCCAAACCCTTAATTTTCTGACTGGTGCGCTAAGTAATGGCCTTTGCATTGCATTGCAGTATAGTATGGGTAGGGGGGAGAGGGGAAGAGGAGAAGAAGAGAGAAAAAAAAGACTTTAATTGCCTGATGGATCTGTGCTGGATAGAATGCCCAAAGATTCCCCAAAGCTTTCTTCACAATCTAAACAGTTGGGTGATCTACGTGTGGAATGGGGATTGGTAGATGTTTGGAGACATCTCCACCCTACGGGCAGAGACTTTACATTCTTTTCCGATCCGCATAAGTGCCATACAAGGATTGATTTTTTTCCAACTCCTACAGCTGTTCAAGATTCGGTGGTATCTTGTTCAATCGCGAATATTGCTATCTCTGATCATGCAGCAGTATATTTAGTGGTCAAGGTTAAGGGTTATGCAATGAGTTCTTGGTACTGGCGAATGGATCCCTTCATTCTCAAGGACAGCAAGTTCAGAGTACTTTTCTTGGGAATTTGAAGCATTTTTGGCCACCCACTCAGATGCAGCTAGTAACCCATCCATTCTTTGGGAGACTGGAGAGATAATAATCTCATACTCGGTCAGTCAGAAGCAACGGAAGGGAGAGCAGCAGCGTCTACTCAAGGTACAACTGAAGGCAGCTGAGGCGGCACATTACAGTAGACCATCAGCTGCACTAAGCTGCAGCAGATCATAGCCCTTCGATTCATTTTAAACTCCACACTAATGCATCCAGCCAGGAAGGAACTTTCCCCTGCGAAGCAAAGGTTGTTTGAGCACGGTGATATGCCAAATATTTACCCGGCTTATCTGATTAGTAAGAAGAACGCCTCCCAATCTATTGCTTCTATGAGGGAAGGGAATGGGACTCTTTCTTTTAATGCTAAAAAGATCAATGCAACATTTCGGAGGTTCTGCTCTGAACTATATCAATCTGAATGTTGTGAGGACAGGAGGGATAAAATGGAGTGTTTTTTAGGAACTTGAATCTTCCAGGGGTGTCTGCTGAGCAGGTGCCACTCCTTGGTGCTCCATTAACAGCACAAGAGATGCAGGAGGTGGTGAAGCAATGTCAAAGTGGAAAGACACCCGGCCCTAATGGACTTCCCAGTGAGTTTTATAAAGAATTTGTAAACATACGGTCAGGGCCAATGCTAGACACTTATAACTATTCATATAGTCGTGACTGCCTCCCGGCATCCTTGAGTGAAGCTAATATCTCTCTTTTCCTCAAGAAAGGGAAAGCCCAGGAGGGCTGTGCTTCTTATAGACCCATCTTGCTCTTGGACAAAATTTTAAAATCAGAATTTAAGACTTTGGCATTGAGGTTAGAAGGTGTGTCGCCCTCTATTGTTAAAGAAGAGCGGAAGGGCTTTATAAAGAGTTGTAGATGCTCTAATAATGTTAGGGAGCTGCTTAACTTGATTCAAGTGTGCCAAGAGCCATTGGTTCAAGGGTTGGTGGTCTCTTTGGACATGGAGAAGGTAGTTCATTGGGTTGAATGGCCATATCCCTTTTATTCTCTGGAGCAGTTTGGCATGGGTGAAGTGTTTACTAGATGGGTAAGGGCCCTTTATGGTGATCATCTGGCAGCGGTTCTCACCAACAGTATCATTTGTGAGGATGCAAGGAGGATTTCGATATGTAATAGGACCTATGCTATGAAGTTAAAAATTCTCCATAGGGATCACCTTGCAAAGTTTGAACAGGGAGCCTCTTCAATGTGCCCCAAATGTAAAATAAACACAGGTACCCTCACTCGTTGTCTGTGGTCCTGGCACAGGCCCTGTGCATATTGGAACACTGTGGCAGGAGTAATAGGGAGGGTCTTTATGGATAGACATTTTAGTCAACATGGACCAGTTTGGGTCAAAGGGCTTATCTCCATGCTGTGGGACTTTGAGATGGAGAGGTACACACTGTGGAATTCCCAACCCCTGTTCTGATTTTATATGGCTGCTGCAGTTAAGTTTCCAGAATGTTAACACTAGGAGATACCAATGATGGTAATGCCATTGAAAGCCAAGGGAAGATGGTTAAGATTCACTTGTATGAAATGGTCATTACCTGGTTCTTGTTTTGGAATAACTGTTGTTATACGCCACTTATCATTCAAGCCTAAATGTTCTCTGGATCTTGTTGCACATGGACATTGATATCTCTCATATTTAAGAGGTTGAGTGGTGTTGAACACTACAATCATTCATGACAATCTACACTTCTGACTTCATGTTGATGTAATTGAATATGGTTGAGCCAAGGACCTATCCATGAGGGATTCCTGCAGCAATATGCTCGTGTTGAGAAGAACAATCTCCAAAGTCTCCCTGCATGGAAAAACTACTCTAATGAGTGGAGTTTTGCCTTCAACCCCAAGTCCTCCTAACTTCAAATGTTGTTAATACTGTTTGATGCCACACTCAAATGCTGCATCAATTTCCATTTGTCACTCTTACCTCTTTTAAAATTACCATATGTGCATTTTGCATAGGTGCAAGTGTTGTAATTGTACTAGAACTTGGCTAGTGGCACAGCTAGTTCTGGAGAACGAGTTCAGTATTATTGCACAATAGCTTTTGTAGCATTGTCTTCTGCTGCTCCTTATTATGGAGTGATTGAAATTGGTTAATTAATAGCATCAGAGAAGTTGGAAATTTCAGGAGGCAGCCAAAGTGGATCATCCATTACGTATTCCGGCTGAAGATGAAAGCAGATGTATTGGTCTTACTTTTTGCAGAGGATATGCTAGGCTCCACAATGATTGAAAATGGGGACACATGTGGAATCTCTTCCAGTTATAAGTTTAATTGCCCACCACCATTCACCACTGGATGTGGCTGGACTGCAGAGTTCAATTACTTTGTTTTTTTACAGCTTCTTAGCTCTGGCTTCAGCATACTGGCCATTATCACTTAGCCCTTTGTGAGACTTTGCAATGTACGAAATTAGTTGTCACATTTCTTACATAATAGTAGTGAGAGTTCAAGTGTCTAATTGGCTGTGAAGTGTTTTGAGAGTTTCTACATAAAATGCAAGCTTTACTTGATACTTTCATAAGCTGTTGGTCATAGAATTATTTACACATTTTAAAATAGGCAACCTATCACCCACCCATCAAATAATATGCACGCATTTAAAAAGTTAGCAAAATTAATGCCTTTACCTATTTTCCAAAGAAAGAGCTAATTTAAGAGTTCAGAAAGTGAGGTTGCACATCTGAGCTAACACAAATATACTGACTGGAATTTTATGAGGTTCTTGTGGGAACAATCACTTAAATTTCCATCAGTGATACAAATTGTGGATCTAAAAGATAGTGGATAGAGGTCTGTGACTAGCGGTGTGCCACAAGAATCAGTGCTGGGTCCTCTACCTTTTGTCATTTATTTAAGGGATGTGGATGTGAATATAGGAGGTATGTTTAGTAGGTTTGAACATGATAGCAAAATTGGTGTCAAAGACAGTGAAGAAAATTATCTATTGATCAGATGGACTGAGGAGTAGCAGATTGAGTTTACTATAGATACACATGAGGTGCTGTGCTTTCACAAGTCAAACCAGGGCAGGTCCTTGGTGAGCTCAGTGAATACTGCTTCCATTCTGGTTACCCTTCTGTAAGGATGTTGTTAAACTTGACAGGGTGCAGAAAAGATTTACAAGGTCTTTTCCCTGAAGTCAGCAAGTCCAAAACTAGAGAGCATAGAGCATCAAGGTAAGAGGGGAAAGATTTGCAAACGACCTGAGGGGTATTTTTTTCACGCAGAGTGTAGTACATATATGGAATGAGCTGCCAGAGGAAGTGGTAGAGGTAGGTACAATTACAACATTTGAAAGGCATCTGGATGGACTTGGGGGATATGGGCCAAATGGAACTAGGTCAGATTTGGATGTTTGGTTGGCACAGATGAGTTGGAGCGAAAAGTCATACAGCACAGAAATGGACCCTATGACCAGAGCCATGAGGCAGAAACCAGAGGCTTGCAGAGACTGAGCAGCTAGCTAACTCACTCAAATGCCAAGATCACTTTCAACTTCATCTTTGGTTAAATACGATTTCTTGCAGGCAGCACTTTATGTTTGTTGACATTGGGTCTAATCTATCATTATTCATGCCCACTTATATTACATTCAACGCTTAATTTCTGAGCTGTCTCTTCTAAACCACTTCCTTTCTAAAATCATATAGAAATGCGATCAACTTACATTGATGCAAATTAGAAATAATAAATAAATGAGTCCTTCACACCAATGCACACATTGTAGCTCACTTCCCTGCCCCCACTCAAGCACAACTCATTAAATATCAAATTGCTTCCTACTCTTCAACTAAGTTATCATTTCTTTAAATTCATTCATGACACAGAGATGTCACTAAATAGGCCAAGATGTATTGCCCATCCCTAGTTGCCCACAGATCAGTTTACCTGGATGTTGCCAAGAATAGAGATTTTGAATCTCTAGTTTCACTGGAGTGGAGTTTGAAGGGTGACCTTATAGAGGTTTATACGGTCATGAGGGACATTGATAAAGTTATCAACAAAGGTCTTTTCACTAAGTTGGGAAAGCTCAAAACTAGGGGGCATATTTTTAAGGAGAGAGGAGAAAGATTTTAAAAAGGACATGAAGTGCAACTTTTAAAAAAAAACACAGAAGGTTTTGCGTGTGGAACAAACCGCCACAGAAAGTAGTGGATGGTGGTACAGCTACAACGGTTAAAAGAAATTTGGATAAGTTCATGAAGAGGGGGGTTTGGAGGGATATGGGCCAAATGCAGGTAGGCAAAACCAGCCTAGTTCGGGAACATAGTTGGTCCAAAGCATCTGTTTCAATGCTGTATGATTATGACTTTGATTAGATTCGATTCCCTACAGTGTGGAAGCTAGTCATTCGGCCCAACAAGTCCACACCGACCCTCCGAAGACTAACCCACCCAGACCCATTCCCCCTCTGTGTAATGCACTTAACACTATGGACAATTTAGCATAGCCAATTCACCTGACCTGCACATCTTTGAAAGGTGGGAGGAAACAGGAACACCCGGAGGAAATCCACGAGGACACGGGGAGAATGTGCAGACTCCACACAGATAGTTGCCCAAGGCTGGAATCAAACCTGGGACCCCGCGCTGAGAGGCAGCAGTGCTAACCATGTAGTTACAGTGACGCCATTTGACTCGACTCAAATTCTGGAGTCACATGCAAACCAGACCAGACAAGAACAGCAGTTCCCTGAATCAGATAGGTGTTTCCCCCCCCCCCCAAAGATTAGCAATGGGTTCATGATCATCATTAGACTCTTAATTCCAGATTTTTATTAAATAGAAAATTCCACCATCTGCCATAGCAGGATTCTGGCGACCTGGGTTGCTGGATCAATAGTCGAGCAATTCTAGCACGAGGGCACCACCCTTTCCTTTGTCCATCAATAACATCCATGCTGAATTCACATTTTTAAAAAATGTAAGAGAGAACATATCTGTAGAACTTTCTAAATGCCTTCTACCATGTTAACACTTACTTCTTGGCATGCCATTTTCTCAAAGAAATGATACTCCATGTAGATAGGATTAGATGGATAAAACAGGCCCATCTGCTCCCCTCAAACATTTTATTTTCTTTTGGATGATTTTTCTCTCAAACAAATCTATATTACTCATATCAACTTTTCCTTGTGGTCATGGGTCTCCTCATGTGAAAATATCTGAAAACTTTGTCTAGCTGATCAATTTTTTTGATAATATTCCACAAGAATATTCCTCAGCCTCTTATTTTCCTGGAGAAAAATACCCCAATTCATCCACATAGCCGCAATCTCAGTTCTGGCATCAGCTTTGTAAACCATGCCTACATCTTCTCCATTGTCTGTATCTTTCCATTTTACATAAGCAAACCAGAACTGTGGTGCATATCCAAAGTGTAGGCTAATCAAGTTTCAAGACAAATTTGACAAATGCTGATTTCCAATTCTTTGATTTTGACATCCATTCATAAAAAATCATCCAAATTGATGATTGCACAAAGAATGTTTGTGTTTGTTGATGAACCATTATTTAATATAGTCATGTTTGAGGCAATAGACAACATATCCATGGTGAAATTCTTAGTACTGATGTTTACTGCAAACGTTGACTTTCTGATGAGTATCCCAATATTGAACAAATGTCTCCTGGATGCAGGTTTCTGCGTCAGAATAAAGCATCTGCTGGAACTTAATTGTCAAGGTTAGAATCAAACTCAATGATACAGCACAGAAGAATGACATTTAGCCTGTTACTTATATACCAACTGTTTAGAACAAACTGTTCCTGTTTGTTTACTTTGGATTCCAACATCTGCAGTTTTTTTGTCTCCAACACATTTCCTACTCTTTTCCCATAATCCTGCAATCACTTAAGAATTTATCCTTTTGAAAGTTCAGGTGTAGTACTTGTCTCTGAAGTTAAATAAGTTACTTACATGGCTTTTTAGCTTCTTTCCGTTTCATATCTTCTTTCAACTTCATTACAATTTATAATTGTTAGCAGCCCAGGACAGAGAATAAGCTCTCACTTTTGCAATTTTTTTTGAAAAAAATCTCAAAACTCAAATATGCTACAATGTAAACTCAGCTCAAACGTGCAAACTGAACAAGTAGACAAAAAACTGCTCATACATGCAGAATATCTAAATGCAAAGCGACCAGAAAACTTGCTCCAGCACTTTGGCAAGATTCACGTTACCTTTTCCCTGATGTCAGTGGGTGTACTTTACATGTAGTGGTTTTATTGGTCATGACGGTCGGCTTGCGAAGTCACAAGTGATTACTAACAACGAACCAGAACCTCCTGAGGAGACGCTACCCAATCAGACAAACCAGCGCTGCAGGAAGACACGACGTTCAAGGATCGCAGCAATAACATAACGACACCATTCACCGGGGACCGGACTACAGCACCATGCAATACCACTGCCAACACAGAAACTACAGTGTATAGAAACTACAGATGACCATGAGTAAATACCCGCAGAATTTTTCGAACTGATTTTTACGCCAGTCATCTTTCATAATGTGAACAGACCAAACGTTCAATTCATACGTGACAAATCTGTACCATCATCTCTCATTCCCTGCACAGGAGGTGCAAATCGACCCTCAACGCCAAGAACTGTGCCACCTCCCACTGTACTCCTGCAGCGGTGGGAGTGAATGGGAAGGGGTTTGGGTCCATTGGGAATGTGGGCGGTGGGAGTGAATGGGAAGGGGTTTGGGTCCATTGGGAATGTGGGCGGTGGGAGTGAATGGGAAGGGGTTTGGGTCCATTGGGAATGTGGGCGGTGGGAGTGAATGGGAAGGGGTTTGGTCCGTTGGGATTGTGGAGAGTGGGAGTGAATGGGAAGGGGTTTGGGTCCATTGGGATTGTGGGCGGTGGGAGTTAACGGGAAGGGGTTTGGGTCCATTTGGATTGTGAGGAGCTGTGCTGATGTACCTGCTTGTGTCCAGCAGGATGCAGGGTCCCCCTGTCTATGATGCCCCGGAGATTCCTTCTCCTGAGCCGCCCTCACACCGTCCGTCCCTGACCAAGGTCAGCGTCCTGGACCGGCTGATCTTCACCCACTCCGTCTGGCTGCAGCTCAGCATGAACTCCGCCACTTCACTCCATATCCTACAACGGGAGAGCCCTGGGGTTAGTATCGGTGTGTGTCCCTCAGTCCCCCTCCCACACCCTCCTACCCCCTCCCACCCTCCCCCTCTCTCCCCCTCCCTCTCCCCCTCCCCCTCCCTCTCCCCCTCCCCCTCCACTTACGGGGTCTGTTTTTTCTCCCCGAGTCTATCCTCCTGCGGATGCGGCATTTCTTGGCGGGTGACTCGTTCTCCCGCTCCGGGCTGCGGCGGCTGGGCCCCGGGTGAAAGCCATTCTGCAGCCCGTTGTGGGCCGGCCTCGGGCTGCCCGCGTCCATGCTCCGGGCCTGCGGGTCAGTGTCCGGAGTCCGGCCTCAGCTCGAGCCTTCGGCGGCAGCAGCTCGCGTCCCGGGGTCACTGGCGGTCATCCCGGCTCCGGCTGACGTCACGCGCCTGCGCACTGCCTTTACCAGACACAACTGCGGGGCTGCGTTCATACAATTACCCGTGAAACACCTCCCTGTTCACGGTATTGCTCACACAATTACCTCTAAAATGCCCCTGTTCACACAATTACCCCTAAAATGCCCCTGTTCACACAATTACCCCAAAAATGCCCCTGTTCACACAATTACCTCTAAAATGCCCCTGTTCACACAATTACCTCTAAAATGCCCCTGTTCACACAATACCCCTAAAATGTCCCTGTTCACATAATTACCCCTAAAATGGCCCTATTCACAGAATTACCCCTAAAATGCCCCTGTTCACATAATTACCCCTAAAATGGCCCTATTCACAGAATTACCTCTGAAATTCCCCTGTTCACATAATTACCCCTAAAATGCCCCTGTTCACATAATTACCTCTGAAATTCCCCCATTGATTAGATTCCCTTAAGTGTGGAAACAGGCCCTTCGGCCCAACCAGTCCACACTGACCCTCCGAAGAGTAACCCACCCAGACCCATTTCCCTCTGACTAATGTACCTAATGCTATGGGCAATTTGCCAATTCACCTACCTTGCACATCTTTGGACTGTGGGAGGAAACCAGGGCACCTAGTGGAAACCCACGCAGATAGGGAGAGAATGTCTCCACACAGACAGTCACCCGAGGCTGGAATCGATCCTGGTGCTGTGAGGCTGCAGTGCTAATCACTGAGCCACCAAGCTGCCTGATCATGTGATTATCCCCATAGTTACCCCAAAAATGCCCCATTCACACATGTATCCCTGAAATGCCCCACTCATATAATTACCTCATAATTATGAGGGGCATGGATAGGGTAAATAGGCAAAGTCTTTTCCCTGGGGTCCGGGAGTCCAGAACTAGAGGGCATAGGTTTAGGGTGAGAAGGGAAAGATATAAAAGAGACCTATGGGGCAACTTTTTCACACAGGGTGGTATGTGTATGGAATGAGCTGCCAGAGGAAGTGGTGGAGGCTGGTACAATTGCAACATTTAAGAGGCATTTGGATGGGTATATAAATAGGAAGGGTTTGGAGGTCTGTTTCCATGCTGTACATCTCTATGACTCTATAATTACACCTATAAGACTCTGTTAACACAATCACCCCTAAAATGCTCTGTCAATAATTATCCTCATAATTGCCCCTAAAATACCCCAATCACACAATTACCTTTAAAATACTCCTGTTCATATAATTAATCCTAAAATACTCCATTCATGCAATTACCTCAAAACACCCTTGTTTGCCAAACCACAATGATAAAAACTCCCAAACTATCCCTGCTTGTTCAACGCCAATGATAATTTTTTAAAAATTATTTGCAGAATGTGGGTGTCGTTGGCTGGCCAGCATTTATTGCCCATCCCTAGTTGCCCTTGAGAAGGTGGTGGTGAGTTGCTTATTGAACCACTGCAGTCCACCTGCTGTAGACTGGCCCATAATGCTCTGGGGAGGGAATTCCAGGACTTTCACCCAGCAACAGTGGAGGATCGACAATATGATTCCAAGTCAGGATAGTGAGTGACTTGGAAGAGAACTTAGTCCTAAAATGCCTATATCTACCCAACTACAATGATAATCACCTTTAAATCCCCTCTGTTCACAGAACTCTAATTATAGTTACCTGTAAAATACCCCAGTTCATCCAACCTTAGTGATGGTTACACCAAAAGTAACATCTGTGATGTACAAGTGCCAGGCAATGATAATCTTCAATAAGAGACAATCTAATCACTATCCCTTGACATGCAATGGTGTTAGTATCATTGAATATCCCACTATCAATATCCTGGGGATTTTTATTGATACCCTCCATCATGAGGTCAAAAATCAGGATATTTGCTGATAATTACACAATGTTCAGCAATATTCACAACTCCTCAAATATGGAAACAGTCCATGTCCGAATGCAGAAAGGCCTGGACAATATCCAGGTTTTGGGGTAATGGGTGGCAAATAATATTTTTACTGCACAAATGCCATCTCCATCAAGACAGAGTCTCTTGTTATTCAATGAAACTACCATTATGGAATCACTCACTGTCAACATCCTGTGGATTATCATAAAAATATGGCTACAAAAACTTTCCAGAGTCTGTCCTCCATTGACAAGGCAGAAGTCTGAAGTATGATTGAATACTCCCCACTTTCCTGGATAACAACAGTCGAGAAACCTGACACTATCTGGGCTAAGTGGGAAATCATATGATTGGCAAGACATCCACAAACATCCACTCCCACCATCAGTGATGCTGGTGTCCAATCCTCTTTCAAGAGCATCAATTGAATCTGCCTCCACCATAATCTCAAGCAGAACATCCTACATACTAACCACCACCAGCCAAATAAAGGCTTTTCCTCATGATGTTGCCATTACTTTTTTTTTGGCAATCACCTTAAATTACTGCCTCTAGTTATTTATCCCTCTATCAACATTTTAAACACTTCCATATATGATCTCTAGACATGAGCTCACTCAAATCATGTTGCTTATTACCTTAACACACTAAATCCTATTTTGACATTATCAGTGAGATGTAACATTGGATCCAAATTTATTATTCGGTTCACGTGCTTACGTTCCTCGCATTTACTCAATCCTCCCAATCTCTTTCAGCTCTGCAAGATCTCAGCTTTCTGACATTTTGTGTATCTGTGATTTATTTTCCCTTACAAAAAACAGCCATGACTTCAGCTAAAACATAAGCTCTAAAATTCCTTCCAGAAACCCACCCATCTTTCTGTCCTCCTTTCATTACTCCTTTAAGTTGTTCTTTCTCACCTAACTCTTTGACCAGGTTTTTGGTCCTCCGTTCTCTTATCTCCTTTTGTGGCCCAGTGTCAAACTGACTCTGGTTAACCTGCTGTGAAAAACTTTGGGTTGTTTTAGAATAGTAAAGGTGCTACATGAATGCAAATTGTTGTTGTCACTGTAATACTGACAAAAGTAGTGGAGTGATGACTTCCATGATATGAAGGGCTGTCCACTTTGGGGGCCACTACCCCCATTTTGCACAGGCAGCCCTGAAGTTTCTACAATAAAACTCAGTCATCAATATCTTTTTTTTTGTTTGAAATGATAGCAGTCAAGCTGTGAGTCAGGATTGATCAACTACCAAGGCAGTGAATGCTGCTTCCCAACCACCAACTCTTCCAGCTGAGATGGGAGAGAACTTTATGAAGGTTTCTATGAACAGGAGACTTTTGGGATACTGAATGGCATGAAAATAAAGAGAAAATAACAGAAAGATGGGCACTGCACAAACAGGTAAATATTTTGACCCAGGTACTTTGCATCCAAGGTTGCTGAAGGAAATAAAGGTAGATATTTCAGGGCTGCTGTCCTCTAATTTTCTCATTCTCGTTATAAACAGGGATAGTGCCAGAGGACCAGAGAATTACAGACATTGTGCTCTTATTCAGGAAAGGATAATCTGGCATTTAAAAACCAGTTAGTTCAGTCAGTGACTGTGAACATTCCTTCCGCCAGCCAACATCTTGAGTTTGACGCATGTACTGACTTTCCCCTTTACATTCCTTATTTTCTTCATCTGCTTCAGCAGCACCTAAACCCCCTCACCACACCCAAGATGTCAGGGCCTCCCCACTGCAAGTTTACATGGTTGGACTCCACCATCTTCCTTCAGAGCTTTCCTCTGCTCCTTCAAGTAAGGACCATACCTGAATCACCCACTGCCCTCACCTCTGATTCCCACTGCCTCTCCTAAGCTTCCATTCTCTTGCTCCTCTCTCTCTCTCTTGCTCTGCAGCTTCCACAAAGAGAATTGCTCACCTCAAACATGACCACACAAAGACAACTAATGCACACCACCTTTAAACAACTATGGACCTGATGCCATGCAGTTGTTGCATGCCCTTGACCTAACCTTGAATGTAGGACCTCATTTCTAAAAGATTTAATCTAGTGAATACTCATGTCATATAACACAAGGAACAGTCCACCACAGGACAGGGTGAAGCCCAATCCACCACTGCCAACAGAGCCAACTTAATTTCTCATTTTGAATCCAGCATCATGAGCTTGACATTTTGGTTCCCAGCCAACCAACCCCAAACTTAACTCAACCACCCACTTATTACCATATTCCCACTGCATTAATTAAAACTTCACCCCAAGTTTCAGTAAAGATAGATGTGGATTTGGAAGGTCATAACACGTTTAAGAACTTCAAGAAAGCACATTTGAAAATTGCACGGTAGTTTGAAAGGCGTTGGGTGTTTTCTTTGCAGGGGGGGAGTGAAGATTTCGATTAAAAGATGAGAAGGACAAATGTTGAAAAGTTAGGACCACTAACAATATTGATTTACCTGAGGCCAAGAGGAGGCATTGGATAATCGGTGGTATAATGGGAACAGGATCAAGGAACAGAAGGTTTGTAGAGAGCTTCTAGGAAGCTAGGAAACTGAAATCAGTGTCAGTTCAGGGTTACAGTGGGTTAGTAGAAGGATGGTAGAGGCAGAGGTGGCTGATCAGATCGTCTTGATCTTAGTGGCAAGAACCGGATGTGCTTATTGTTGGAGCAGAGAATGTAGCAGACAGGGGTGTAGTGTTCAAGAAGATCATTTGTAGAAAATAATTCAGGGTCACCTTTACATTCAGTCCAATCCTGGAATGATGGGAAGCTTTAGGACCTGAGAACAGCTCCTGATAGTGATCTATGTGGTCCAGATCTGTGATGAATCTGTGAAACAATTGTTTGGCAGATCCTTTCCGTATTATATCTCGTGCATTTAAGATAGTGAGGGCTACAGTAGAGAAGTGGCTTTACTTGGGAAGGGTGTATCAAAAGTGGAGGTGATTGTGTATCTGAGTAAACCAGTAGTTCCAGAAATGTTGTGGTAAACCAAAGACTAGACAGTGATATTATGAATGTGCATTTGTAAGTGAATTGTGAGAAATGCTTTTATCTTATACTCTTTCCCATGTATCACTATATACTACAAAACTGCCTAAATAAACTGCACAGTTATGAACTCCAGCTCCAGCTATGACTTCATTCATAAATCTCTGGAATGTAGTTTCTGTAACCAAATGACATGACTTGACATTAGCATACCCCGCAGGTATTCAAGGTTTGCATAAAGATTTGTAGCTCGGCTGCCAGTTTCCATGTATGTGAGTGTGTTCACCAAGCTGGGAAGTTGATTTACAGATGTTTTGTCACCAGTCTAGGTGACATCTTCAGTGCCACAGCATGGAATCCCGTGAAATTGCAATAAATAATCAGTTTTTAAGAAATCACATTTGCTGCAAATGTACTGAAACATTTCTCCTTCAGTGAAGATACTTGAGACGTTGCTGGATCTGATCGAATCCTAACCATCGCCACCTCCGCCATCGCCACAATACAGTGTTGCTGTATTGTGTCTTCCGTAATATATTTGAATCCATTTCTGCTGCTTCTGTTCGCCAGATCCAGTTGCTCGTTTTAGTGGCCGGTATATTGGGTCGAAGTCTATGTGCTTGTTGATGGAGTCTGTGGATGAGTGCCATGCTTCTGGAAATTCTCTGGCTATCCTCTGTTTAGCTTATCCTATGCTCATTGTCTAGTCCTAGTCAGATTTGTGGTCCTTCTCATCTGTATGTGTGGCTATAAGTGATAGCTGCTGATGGCATTTAGTGGTTGTTGGTGTTCATGGATGTGATTGCTAGTTAGAAAATCATAGAATCCCTACAGTGTAGAAACAGGCCCTTCAGCCCAACAGGTCCACACCGACCCTCCAAAGAGAAATTCACCCAAATCCATTCCCCTACATTTAGCCCTAATTAATGCACCTAACCTACACATCCTGAACACTCTAGGCAATTTAGCATGGCCGATTCACCTTACTGGCATATCTTTGGATTGTAGGGGCAAACTGGAGCACCCAGAGGAAACCCAAGCAGAGACAGGGAGAATGTGCAAACGCCACATAGACAGTTGCCCAAGGTAAGAATCAAACCCGGGTCCCGGCGCTGTGAGGCAGCAGTGCTAACCACTGAGCCACTATTGTCTGCCTGTTTATCCCATATAGTGTTTTGTGCAGTTTTTGCATGGAATCTTGTAAATTACATTAGTCTTACACAAGATGGAAATAGGGTCTTTTGTCCTGGTGAGTTGTTGTCTGAGCACAGTTGTCGGTTTATGGGCTTTCATGAATCCCAGTGGTCAGAGAAGTCTGGCTCTCAGTTCTGAGATTTTTTTATATAAGCGTGGCTAGTGAATTAGGTCATGGTCTGTCCTCATCATGTTGTTTTTCTGTTAGGCATCTGCAGATGAAGTTGCGAGGATATCCATTCTTGGCAAATACTCAGTAGAGGTCTTCTTCTCTTTGTAGGCCGGGAGTGCTGCAGTGTTTGAGGCCCTTTTGAACAAGGTCCTAATTAGATTCCCTGCAGTGTGGAAACAGGTCCTTCAGCCCAACAAGTCCACACCAACTCTCCAGAGAGTGACCCACCTAACAATATGGGCAATTTAGAATGGCCAATTCACCTGACCTGCACATCTTTGGACTGTGGGAGGAAACCCACACAGACACAGGGAGAATGTGCAAATTCCACACAGATAGTGGCCCAAGGCTGGGATAAAACCTGGGTTCCTGGCGCTGTGAGGCAGCAATGCTAGCCACTGAGCCACCATGCTGTCCATGCAGCTTCTCTTGTGTGTGTGTTCGAGTGGTTGGTGTTGGAGTTCAGGACCTGGTCCGTGTGTGTGGCTTTTCTGTACCCTTTTGTAGTACATTCACAGTTCTGTATTCTTTGTGCCATCACATCCAGGAATGGGAGTTGATTGTTGGTTTCCATTCTCTCCTAAATCTGATCCCTGTGAGCATGGCGTTGATAATCTGATATGTGTTCTTGATTTCTGTTTTCTTAATAATTGTGTCTTCCACCTATCTGATTCAGAGTTTGGGTTGGATATGTTCCAGTCTTTGCATCACTACTTCTGTTATGAGCCCAGAGATGAGTGAGCCCATTGGTGTCCAATTGAATTATCGTATATTTAGTTGTTGAATGTGAAGTGTGTCCCAGCAACCACAAGCAGCAGGAACGGAACCAAATAAATTCCAGAACACACAGTACAGCAGTTCTTCACAGGAGGCTCCAAAGTACTGAAGATGTCCCCTAGACAAGGGACAAGACGTCTGCAAATCAACTTCCCAGCTCGGTGAACATACTCACAACCACGACAATTAGCATAACCCATTTGGTGCAACGAAAGCAGACATTTCTTCAACCTCAATGTTAATGGCACTTACCACTACCAATTTAATAGATCAAACTTATTAAGGAATGGGGCACTATCAATGCAGTCTTCCAACCATGAAATTGTATATGAATCTATTTATGTGACTGCATTCACCTTTCAATAATCTATACAAAATCTAGGGCATTTATTTATTTTTTTTTTTTTGCTTTTTTGTTTTTGAAAGACACAAAGTGCACCAATCTTTTTTTATTTTGCTTTTTTGTTTTTGAAAGACACAAAGTGCACCAATCTTTATTCAGCCTCCCAGTTGTTTTCTTTTTTAGTGAAAGACACAAAGTGCACCAATCTTTATTCAAATTCCACCACCAGGAAGATAGGAAAACACCCGGGTGGCCAGTGACAAACACTGCCCTTCACATCAAGGGACAGTGCTGTGTGATCAAAACAGTGAAGGGGAGGGTAGGGACTAAATCAAAATAGAGCTGGAGGGAGAAATGATGCACTCCACTCCCTGCGGCACCCACCTCTCCCTGAACAACTCCAGGGTGTTGGTGGACACCGCGTGCTCCTTCTCCAAGGACACTCGGGCTCTAACATAACCGCGGAAGAGGGGCAGGCATCTAGGGCATTTATTTTTTTTTAATTTTATTATTTTTTTTCCCTTTAACCCCCACACTACCACCTAAGTGCGGTAGTGCTTATTTTATCCCCAGCACCCATGGTGTGTGTGTGCAGGTGTGAGACACAGTGAGAGACACAAGGTGCACGAATCTTTATTCAATTTCCACCACCAGGAAGATAGGAAAACACCCGGGTGGCCAGTGACAAGCACTGCCCTTCACATCAAAGGGCAGTGCTGTGTGATCAAAACAGTGAAGGGGAGGGTAGGGACTAAATCAAAATAGAGTTGGAGGGAGAAATGATGCACTCCACTCCCTGCGGCGCCCACCTCTCCCTGAACAACTCCAGGGTGTTGGTCGACACCGCGTGCTCCTTCTCCAAGGACACCCGGGGTCTAACATAACCGCGGAAGAGGGGCAGGCATCTAGGGCATTTACTTTTTTTTTTATGATGCACTCCACTCCCTGCAGCGAAATCCCCTATTAATTTTTTTTTTTCCTTCTCCTCTTTATAACTAATCCTTTTTTTTTCCTTCTCCTCTTTATAACTAATCCTTTTTTTTTTTCTTTTTTTTTAACTAATCCTTTTTTTTTCTTTTTTTTTTAACTAATCCTTTTTTTTTTCTCACACAACCACCTAAGTGCGGTAGTGCTTATTATATATAT
>NC_057731.1:13484377-13488224 GCF_004010195.1 Chiloscyllium plagiosum
CAGGAGGATAGGAAAACACCCGGGTGGCCAGTGACAAACACTGCCCTTCACATCAAAGGGCAGTGCTGTGTGATCAAAACAGTGAAGGGGAGGGTAGGGACTAAATCAAAATAGAATTGGAGGGAGAAATGATGCACTCCACTCCCTGCGGCGCCCACCTCTCCCTGAACAACTCCAGGGTGTTGGTGGACACCGCGTGCTCCTTCTCCAAGGACACCCGGGCTCTAACGTAACCGCGGAAGAGGGGCAGGCATCTAGGGCATTTATTCAGTTTAGGAACCAATCCTATTCGTGAACTCCAGCTGCTTAGACTAGGTTCAATCAAGTGGTTTTCCAGCATGTATTCAGCCTCTACTTTCACCTGAACTTGTTTTTCTGGGCTCAGCTGATAAGGATATTGTTTTATTGGTCCTAACTCTCCTATATCAGCATCATGTCAAGCTAATGAAGTTCAACCAGGTGTATCTCTACAGATTAGCTCATACTTTCTCCGCAGCCTTCAAGGTCCAACCATTTCTGTTCTCTAAAGGTGAGATGTTAGTGTCTTTTTTCTCTCTTTTATTATTTAACCCCCACATTACTGTCTAACTGCGGTAGTGCTTATTTTTCCCCAGCACCCATTGTGTGTGTGTGTGTGTGTGTGTGCGCGCGCGCAGGTATGAGACACAGTGAAAGACACAAAGTGCACAAATCTTTATTCAAATTCCACCACCAGGAAGATAGGAAAACACCCGGGTGGCCAGTGACAAACACTGTCCTTCACATCAAAGGGCAGTGCTGTGTGATCAAAACAGTGAAGGGGAGGGCAGGGACTAAATCAAAATAGAGTTGGAGGGAGAAATAATGCACTCCACTCCCTGCGGCGCCCACCTCTCCCTGAACATCTCCAGGGTGTTGGAGATGTTAGTGTCTAACTGTTCCAGGATTTGCGTTTGCTAGTTGAATTATACAAGGTTCACTTTGAGAAGCTTCTGCTTCTACCTCACTTTTATAATTTCTGTTCTCTTTCATAACTCTTACCGCTTGATACAGTTACTCCTCCTTTTCCTCTTCCTTAAGATGATAGTTTTCGGCATGTTGACATGCCATAACCAATTCTCCTTCCTACGATCAGGTGTATTTATCAGATACATCACTTTACTATCTCTCCTTTGTATGGATCATTGAGTTTCGCTTTCAGAGGTTCACCTTAAAAAGGCCAATACCAATCAACAGCACCATCTCATACTTGAAACCCTCTAGTTGTTGAAGCTTTATCTGCCCATTCTTTAATTTTCATCTGTGAAACTTTCAAATGCTCTTGTGCTACCCTTTCCAGGTCTTTCCAGAAACATTGAGGACTTGTGTTTTTGGTTCAATAATGTCTCCCTAATCAATTTTAATAGACCTCTAATCTCATGAGCATAAACCAATTCAAGTAATCAAAACCGACTAGATTCATTTGGGCATTCTCTGCCAGCAAATAGGAAATCTAAACGTGTCCCAATCTTCTGTGTATTTGTGTCAGTATGCCTTAATAATGATTTTGACAGTCTGATAGTGCCTCTCCAAAGCAGCCCATGTTCGTGGATAACAGTATGTGATGTTCCCTTACTGGACAATGACAAGTTTTGGGTCTACAATGAGCACTGGGAGCAGAGAAGCAGTGACTTTTAGATGGTGTTTAGGGAGGACATATCGAAAGACAGGTAAAGTGTGTGGAATACTAGCTAAACAGTGGCATGCAAAAATGGGATGTATGTGTGAGCCAATGTTTCTCAAGGTCTACAGGTCTTTCAAAAATGGTACGAGCTCAAGGGATGCTGGTCTTTTACCAGGTAACTGCTATGTAATAAGTTGGTCCAGGAATGGCATTTGGTAAAATAGAGAAAGAATCAGACATGAGAGATGCCACAGAGATGGAATTAGTAGTTAATGAGGCAAGTTTGATAAGATGCAATGGGAAATACAGCTACACTTTGCACAAGAAAATCTTCAGATTAATCTACATAACTTGCATTTAGTCAAAAATACATAAAATTCACTCCAATATCTTCTTTCAGTTGCTCTGCGCACATAATAGTGCACATTGCTACTTGACCAGGATCAGGAAATAGAGATCAGCAAGGTTGAAACCGATTGTATTTGACATCATTCCATGCATAAACACATAACTCATTAAAGTATATTGCGCACGCTGTCGGTAAGATACTTCAGTATTAGAAATAGTGTGGGTTGTTTAAAACCAATGGAAGAACAATGCATCCTATAATAACTTGGCTAAGTGACTCATTTAGAAAACAAATTAATTGTGCATCGTTATGTGTTTCATGTAGTGTTGGATCTATAGCTGTTTTAGTAAAGAGCCATTTAGTTACTTATGTCAGCAAGTATAATATCCTGGTATGTTGGTAAAAAAAATCAAAATGCTGTCTAAATTGATATGTAAGTACAATTTGTATTTGTGAGGTAAATAGCTAAATCTAGGAAAAATCCAGTTAATTATAACCCTGAGCTAAGCTTCTTTTATTTATTAAGTAACTCCTGTTGCTGTATGTGACAGTATAAATGCTCTATGTGGGTGTAATTATGAAGCGCGATTTTTCCATGTGATCTATTAATTAATAAGGTTTTGCCTAAATACTGGCAAATTGCTGTCCACACCATTCATGCCAGCTGACACAGGAATTTCTGGATGTTCTGAAGTTGTCGTTATGACAAAAGCAGAGTTTCGTTTTACGTCAAATTGACAAAATTATTGAGTGCAACTTTTACCTTCAAAGGGGGGAGTATATTGATAGTATTGGATCCAAACCCAGCCTCTCCTACTCCCCTATTTATTTATAACACTTATTTATAACAGTTGAGACAAAGGAAAACCTTTTGGAAGTAACTATAGATAAGATGAAAGCTGCCTTTCTGATCTAGCTTACATCAGACCCCAGATATGTGATCTATAGATGAGCCTAAATATGGAGGCTTTGTCTGAAGGTGCTGATATTTGTGCCCGATCAAAGAATTAATAGCTATATGAAGTTCAACAATACATAGGCAGTTTATTGTGATGTACTTGCATATCAATTTACCATGATAACTTTGAGTTTGGTTCATTAGCCACCATTTCAAGGTTAAATGATGATGGTCTGATTGTCTTTCATTGGATATGGTCATTGCCCAGCACTTGTATGACAGAGCTGGTACTTGCCACTCATCAGCCCAATTCTGGGTATTTTCCATGTCTCGCTGCAAATGGACGCACACTGCTTCAGTATCCAAGGACTTGTGAATGATGTGAATGTTTAGCAGTCATCAGTGAACATCCTCACTTCTTATCTTATGATGAAGGCAAGGTCATTGATGAAACAGCTGAAAATGTTTCAGCCTAGGACACTACCCTGAGGAACTCCTGCAGAGATGTCCTGGAGCTGAGATGACTGACCTCCAACAACCATGACCATCTTCCTGTGTGTCAGATATGACTCCAACCAGTGGAAAGTTTCCTACATGAAGAACTGTATACTATATTATTTGAGGAAGTAAACTCAATTTGAAATTTTAACTTTGAACATCAGCTTGTCTTTTTTTTAAAAAAAGAGAGCAAATATTGTTATTTTCTGTTGGGAACTGGCCTGGGAAAAAAAATGTAACTTAATTATTGATGTAAAGATGCTGTAGGTGAATCTGCATTGATCTGCTGCTGTGCAGCCGGTTAGATGTTAAATTGGTCAGTCAAGGGAGAAGCGATGCTGACTCAGTTTTGCCAGAAGGCAGTGTGATACTTGGTGGCTTCCACTGACTGTGCTTCTCTGTCTCTCTGTCTCTCTGTGCTTCTCTGTCTCTCTGTGCTTCTCTCTCTCTCTCTCTCTCT
>NC_057731.1:13488241-13502046 GCF_004010195.1 Chiloscyllium plagiosum
TCTGTCTGTCTGTCTGTCTGTCTGTCTGTCTGTCTCTCTCTGTCTCTCTCTCTCTGTCTCTCTCTCTCTGTCTGTCTCTCTCTGTCTGTCTCTCTCTGTCTGTCTCTCTGTCTCTTCAGTTATCAAGTTGATCGATGTTCTGAGGGAGGAGTCCACGCCTGTAAGAAATAAGTAAACATTTTTAGAAGTCTGCTGAAATATTTGCATCTATCAGTGACTTTGGAATTCAATCAAGATATACAGTTCATCTTGCCTGTGAACAACCCACTGTCCAAGGATTTCATTAACGCCTGGTGTAAATCTTTCAAAACTGTTTATTCAACTGGCAAATCACAATTCCTTTAGTTGTTTTTTAAATTTATCACTTAACTGAGTCTATATGTCAATCTGTCTGTTTTGAGAATGTGGTTATGATCAAAGAAGATTAAGTTTTAGATCAGAGTTATTAAATAGATTGTGTTTATCTGTTTTCTGCTAAAGTTACATATTAATAATTAATTAATAATTTTTGTTTAAGTTAGAACCTTGGTGTCCAAAATCCACTATTCATAAAGTTTGGTTAGGAATGATCGAGCAGTTTGGAGGATCATTGATGTTTTACTTTCACTCTGTTGTGAATCCAGTAAGGGTAAGCTGATTTGGTTTGGGTTGCTATCTCTGTGTCATAATACATACTTTAAATTTCTTTATAATTTTTAAAAGTACATATTATAAAACCAGACAAGGATCTAAACAGTTTTCAAAATAATGAAAGTTACAATTAGGTCATTTTATGTTCTTGTTTATTTTATGATTATCTCAGATCTCCCCAGTGGTTAGCACTGCTGCCTCACAGCACCAGGGTCCCAGGTTCAATTCCAGCCTCGGGTGACTGTCTGTCTGTGTAGAGTTTGAACATTCTCCTTGTGTCTGCGTGGGTTTCCTCCAGGTGCTCTGGTTTCCGCCCACAGTCCAAAGATATGCAGGTCAGGTGAATTGGCCATATTAAATTGCCCATAGTGTTAGGTGCATTAGTCAGCGGGAAATGGGTCTGGGTGGGCTACTCTTTGGAGGGTTGGTGTGGACTGGTTGTGCCGAAGGACCTGTTTCCACATTGTAGGGAATCTAATCTCTTTTATCCATGTTTGAAGCAAGGTTGTAATGAGGTCAGGAGCTGCGTGGCCCTGGTGGACCCAAACTGGGTGTCACTGAGCAGGTTACAGCTGAGCAGGTGCAGCTTGATCTCACTGTTGATGACACCTTCTGTCACTTTATTGGTGATCTCGAGTATACTGATGGGGCGGTAAATGGTTGGGTAGGCTTTGTCTGCATTTTACGTAAAGACATACCTGGGCAATTTTCCACAATTTCAGGTAGATGCCAATGTTGTAACTGTCCTGGAACAGTTTGGCTAGGGGAGCAGCAAGTTCTGGAACCCAAGTCTTCAGTACAATTGTCGGAATGTTCTCAGGGTCCATGGTCTTTGCAGTATCCAGTGCCTCTAACTATTTCTTGATGTTGCATGGAGTGAATGAATTGAAGGAAGTCTGACATCTGTAATTCTGGGAGCCCCTGGAGGAATGTGAAATGGATCATTCTTAGCTGGGGGGTGAAAATCTCACCCTGAGACAATTAGAATCATCATAGTGTGCGGCACGGTGGCTCAGTGACTAGTACTGCTGCCTCACAGCGCCAGGCACACGGGTTCAATTCCCACCTCGGGCAACTGTCTGTGTGGAGTTTGCACATTCTCCCCGTGTCTGCATGGATTTCCTCTGGGTGCTCCGGTTTCCTCCCACAGTCCAAAGATGTGCAGGTTAGGTGAATTGGCCATGCTAAATTGCCTATTATGTTAGGTGGATTAGTCAGGGGTAAATATAGGAGGGGTGGGTTTGTCTTCGGAGGGTCGGTGTGGACTTGTTGGGCCGAAGGGCCTGTTTCCACGCTGTAAAATCATAGAATCCCTACAGTGTGGAAACAGGCCATTTGACCCAATAAGTCCACACGGACCTTCTGAAGAGTAACCCACCGAGACCCATTCCCCTAACATATATCAGTCTACATTTACCACTGACTAGTCACCTCCCCTATACATCTAACCTACAATAACATTTTGGGCAATTTAGCATAGTCATATCATCTAACCTGAACATCTTTGGACTGTGGGAGGAAACCGGAGCATCTGGAGGAAACCCACGCAGACAGAGGGGAGAAAGTCTCCCAAGGCTGGAATTGAACTCTGGTCCCTGGAGCTGTGAGGCAGCGAACCACTGAGCCACCGTGCTGTCCTTAATCAATACCTCATTGAATGAAAAATGGCTGTTGCACAGCTGGATCTTTTGTACATGAACTTTTGAAATAAGTTTTTTTTTGTCTGAGAGATTGGTGGGAAAACATAGTGTTCTTTAACATGAATGATGCCATTAGTCAGGAAAACAATTTGATTGTACATACCAAACCAGGATTAAATTTTATGCAGAGTTTATATTAGCTAGTTGAGCCATAACCAATAAATTCATTTTATTCTTGCATAAAATAGAAAGTCATTATTGATGTAAAATCATTAGGTTTTGGGTTTTTCTTTAAGTAACATGGAATTTTTTTTAAAATGTGAAACGGTAATGTTCATCAAATATAATATTTACTCCCAGGGCTTTAATTTAACTTTCATTCCATTAATGCCCTGAAACATTGGATAACTGTGTGATGACCTTTCAGGAGCTGTGGACTATCTATCCTCTGTTCAGCACCGTTAAGAAAATAATCATTCTTTTGATAATTGATTCTTATTCCCTGCTGTGCTATTTTTGCCAAATTGCATTTTTTTGTTCAAAGATAAAACTCTGCCTTGATTTGCATCCAGAGGGATAATTAAACTTCGCTAATGCACATTATAATCCTTTCCATTCTCTTTTAATCCGCAGGTGGATCTGAATGAATGGAACCACCACACCATTCTGTGATTTGCACTGCCTTATACAGGAATTAAAATAACCTGGACAAAGTCATAGTTTTCTTTTGTCTCTCCGAGATCACAGAATGAGTAACTCTCTGTATGACCTGAAAGAATCCTCACAGAGCAGGAGGTTAGGCTGAGGAAGGGCTACGGTATACTGCCCTGAATATCAAACCTCTTCCCTGAAAGCAAGACTCCCCACTCAGAGCACAGCATTTCAAATAATAAATAGGTGTCACCTTCATTTGAGTCAGGCTATGGTTCACACTCCACTCTAAGGTCATAAACATTATGCAGATAGACATCACACTGCATGAATGAGGGAGTGTTGCACTGTAACATCAGATGTTAACCTAGGGCTCTGCCTTTCTGCTAAATGTAAAATATCCTGTAACTTTTTTTTTATATTTAAAAAAAAAGTTGGAGCTCCTCAGTTGTGTTGACTAACATTTATTTCTCAACTAACATCTTTAAAGTCATTTCACTCTTCATGGAACTTAGCTTCACATATGTTTTATGTAATATCAGGGAATGCACTTTAGATAAACAGTTCATTAGCTGTCTTGTTTTTTTTTTTGCAATGTTCTTATGTCCATTAGATTCAATTCTTTCTTTCTTTTCCTTTAGTTTGATTAAAACTTTAGGACCCAGAAATTGGTTTGTGATGTCTTTCGAGTGTAGTTGATCCTTAGATTACCTGCACGCACTGGCTTGGAAATATACAGAATGCAAACTTTGTGCTGCTTCTTTATTTAATCGATTTGGAACATGCAACCTAGCATAACTTACGCTGTTGGCCAGCTGCACACATTCAACGGGAGATGGAGGGGCTAAGAGCATATGAGACTCGCACATGTTCCTATTAACCTCCAGCTCTTAAAGGCAGTCTATCCCTTTTGAAGGGAGGCTGTCCTAGATAACAGAGGGCTGCTGTTCTTTCTCAGGACTACAGCATCCATGTTCTAAACACTGCCATTTCATCAGCGCTGTTGTCTCTGTCCATATCAAGACGGTGCAATTCAAAGTCGAGCAAGGTATAATGCTACTAAAAGGTGTTCTGTAAGGCCAGCTGCAGCCTTCCCAGAACATACTGCAGCCACAGGGCAGCATGTTATAAAAAGTAAAGGCACACATAGGACAGATATTGATGCTGGCATAAGTGTGTTTCTGTTCATTGAAATTAATTAAGGTGACATGATGTCTCAGTGATTAGCACTGCTGCCTCACAGCACCAGGGACCTGGGTTCGATTTCTGCTTCAAGCAACTGGCTGTGAAGTTTGCACATTCTCCCCATGTGTGCGTGGGTTTCCTATCACAGTCCAAAGATGTGCTGGTCAGGTGAATTGGCCATGCTAAATTGCCCATCGTGTTAGGTGCATTAGTCAGGGCTAAATGTAGGGGAAGGGTTTGGGTATGTTGCTCTTTGGAGGGTCAGTGTGGACTTATTGGGCCGAAGGGCCTGTTTCCATACTGTAGATAATCTAATCCAATTTTGTTGTTTGATAAAAATGCTAACAAGAGAGGTTTTGCATGCCGCTTTTATGGTTGCTAAGAGGTTGCTGTGGTGAGACATCTCAAATGGATGTGACAGTGAGGGTTGGTGAGTCGCTGGTGATCTGGGTAAGTATTTACAATAGAAACAACGTCTGATAATGCACTTTCTGATAATCCATCCCTATCTCTTCCCACACTGGCACTTGTTCAATGACATCACATCATCGTTTGAGCTAGGGACTGCATCATCCATGGAGAAAGTGAGGACTGCAGATGCTGAAGATCAGAGCTCAAAATGTGTTGCTGGAAAAGTGCAGCAGGTCAGGCAGCATCCAAGGAGCAGGAGAATCAATGTTTCGGGCATAAGCCCTTCTTCAGGAAGGCTCATGCCCGAAACGTCGATCCTCCTGCTCCTTGGATGCTGCCTGACCTGCTGCACTTTTCCAGCAACACATTTTCAGCACTGCATCATCCATGCCATAACAGGTACCTACAACTGCTGGACTTCTCTGCCTTATCTGATCCACAATCTCCATCAGCCCAACCAGGAAACAGCAGAGACAATAGAACCAATTCCACAAGAAACTAACATTGAAATCCACAAAGATCCTACAAATGACCCTTCTCTGATAGTGTCTCATTGCCACCTTATCAGACTCTGCTCATAGGGAGCTACAGTGTGCTGTAGTTCCTAGTCGACCTAGAAGTCCAGACTAGTAACAACCTGAGAAGAGGTCCTTGGTCTCCCTGCAGGAAACATTGTGACTGGTTTTACAGAAATGACAAAACAATATTGGACTTAACTGAGCATCAGAACAAAACTTTCACAGAACGGAGACATCACCACAATCCCGCAGGTGGCTGAAGGCATAAACACCTATAACATCAAGAACAAATGATGACAGGAAAGAGTTCAAGAGATCCAACAACTCTGATACACCAACATGTGCAGTTTCTTCCACAATGTCAAGAGGACCTAAACACTCAAGAGCCCATTCTCTGAGAGTCAAGCATGGACAGGAGCTCATAAAGAAAAGACAGCCAGTAGAAAGTAGTTTGATGAACTCCGCAAACAAGACTCTATCTTTGATTGGAATATCCTCAACTCTTTCCTTATATCTTGCTTTTTATGTAAGGTAGCATGTGTTGGATCGTGGCATGTCCTTGTCGTGTCATTTGTCCGTTAGGCATCTCGAGATGAAGTTGCGGGGATACCCGTTCTTGGTGAAGATTCTGTAGAGGTGTTTTTATTCCTTTCTTCGAAGGTCAGGAGTGCTGCAGTGTGCTGTAGTCCTTTTGAACAGGGTCCAAATGCAGTTTGTCTTGTATAAAAATCACCTCAGAACTGACAGCCAGATTTCTCCGAACACTCAGATAGCCCATAAACCGATAGTCACGCTCAGACAACAACTCACCGGGACAAAAGAGCCCATACCCATCATGTGCAAGACTAATGTAATTTACAGGATTCCATGCAAAGACTGCACGAAACACTTTATCGTACAAACAGGCAGACAACTAGCAATCCACATCCACGAACACCAACTAGCTACTAAAGCTGTCCCTAGTAGCCACACACACAGATGACAAGGACCGCAAATTCGACTGGGACAACACAACAATCATAGGACAAGCCAAACAGAGGAGAGCCAGAGCATTTCCAGAAGCATGGCACTCATCCACACACTCCATCAATGAGCACGTGGACCTAGACCCATTATACCGGCCACTACAACAAACAACCAGTACCAGCAACAGGAAGCAGCAGAAACAGATCCATATAACCTCCAGAAGAGACAGTACAGCAGTACTTCACAGGAAGCTCCAAAGCACTGAGGATGTTACCTAGACAGGGGACGAAGCATTTGCAAATCAACTTCCCAGCTCAGCAAACACATCCACAAACATGGCACTCAAGCTACAAGTGTTTACGCAAACCTTGAATGCAAGCCATGATCCTCACAAGAAAAACCACAGTAGTACCTATTGCAATGAGTATGGGCTCAAACATAGTGCACCATATTGCACCAACCCTTGTTTCCATTTTCCTCAATGTAATACAGTGCCTCAGCTCCAGGGAATTTCCTAAGACAAGGAGGCAATCTACAGAACAGAAGGGAAACTGGTCAATCTAGGTTGCTTTCAATTCAAAATCAAAATTTCCCAAACCTCGGGCTTCAGTACACAGATGAACCATCCATAAATATTCACTCAGGACCTGAACTCTAGGACATTATCAACTCCTTCTCAAAAGCATATGAGGAAATGGGTTTTAAGATGCAGACATCTCAGCCCCTCCTCCAACCAACTCCCACTGCACAACACCTCTCCCTGTTGAATAAAATCAATGGTGACATCTTAGATTGTGTAGTTCTTGGGATTTTCGTCTTGGTAAGGGCATATATAGACGCTAACATTCATTATTGCTCCTGATGTGCCAATTCAGCCTTCAGCTGAAATGAATATTTGAGGACCAGGATCTCAAATTTGAGGCTAAGGTTATGGTATAGCAGGTGGTAACGACCTCTGCACTCCAACACACTTTGGAGACTTGAATAACCTGCAAAAGACACCTCGAAGCACTGAAGACATACTACCGACAGATCCTCTAAATCCAGTGGCAGGAAAGGTGATCCACCAACAGCATCCTTCAGAGCCAACATGCCTAGCCCCAAGGCTTATGTTATGCAAGGTAACTTTGCTGAGAGGGGCACATTGTTTGTAGGACCAATACTAGACTCTGTCAAGACCACTTTTATTTTTGGGATTGCAGACTTAAAAATCGGAAACAATACTGCTTTAAACCAAGGGACTGTAGCAGATGTGGTAATTTATTTAAAAAGAAGGGGTGACTAGAACTCAATTTGTGTTGTATCTGTAAGCTTCCTTTATTCAAATAGTGAAGAGAGGAGGCTGCATGGATTAATGTGAAGGGATAGTTTTGATCCATTTTTCAACCAGGACTCTGTTGTATGTGTTCAGGAGTACGCAGCATAGAAACAACGTCTTGACTGGTTCCTGGGTGAATGTCCACAGCCTTGTAAGTGGATAATAAAGCAGAAACATCCAGCCTGTAGAGGAGGAAGCATCCCTCTGTCTTTTGTGAGTAGAGAGGTAAAAGAAAATCCAAAACCAGTGGCTACTCTCGCTCTCTCTCTTTGGCAAGTTCCCTTCTTGAAAAGAAAATGGGGTAAAAAACACCTCTGGGGACACTGAAGGGGTAAATGATGAACTGGTGAATGAGAATGAGAGGATCAGAGTGTCTCTAGTTTTAGATTCTCATCAAAAAGTCAAAAGGAACCAGAAGGGAACTGAAAAATCATTTCTTATCAACACCTGTAATCCACCTGGTGCCAGAACTGTGCTTCACTGACTTATGTCTGTTCACTCACTAGCTGTAACTTTTATGTCTTGTCTCTATCTGTGCCCGAAACGTCGATTCTCCTGTTCCCTAGATGCTGCCTGACCTGCTGCGCTTCTCCAGCAACACATTTCCGTCTCTTCACTGACTTATGTTTGTTCACTCACTAGCTGTAACTTTTATGTCTTGTCTCTATCTGTCTGTTTCTATGGGTATGGGAATTTTTTAAGGGGTAGCATTTAAGTTGTAGAGTTGTAGGTTTCCCATTTGTGTTTATATTGTGCCGTCAATTAATAATAATGACTTTTCTCTTGTAGTCTTTGTATTTACTACAAAAACTCAGTGAGTGTTTTATTTTAATCTGGATTAATCAGTCAAGGAAATTGGGGAATTTGAATAGTTTGATTAAATATTTTCACATTTGTGACAATCCCAGCAATACTGGAGTTTGATTTCCCGGTGTACTACTGCAGTGAGTCATGACACATCCAATGCAACCGTTCTTTTCTTTTATTTGGTTGTGGGATGTGGGTGTAGCTGGCTGGGCCAATGTGTATTACCCATCCTTAATTGCCCTTGAGAAGGTGGTAGTGAACTGCTTTCTTGAACTGCTGCAGTCCAGGTGCTGTAGCTAGACCCACAATCCTCTGAGGGATTTTCCAGGATTTTTACCAAGCGACAGTGGAGGAATGACAATATATTTCCAAGCCAGGATGATGAGTTGCTTGGAGTGGAACTTTCAGATGGGGAGTTCCCATGTATCTGCTGCCCATGTCCTTCTAGGTGGAAGTGATTGTTGGTTCGGCAGATGCTGTCTAGGTGAATGTTTGCAATGCATCTTGTAGATAGGACACACTGCTGCTACTGCTAAGAGTCGATGGAGGAAGGAGTGGATGTTTGTGGATGTGGTGCCAATTAAGCAGGTGGCTTTGTCCTGGTTGGTGTCTTGAGTGTTGTTGGAGCTACACCTATCCAGACAAATGGGGAGTATTCCATCACAATCCTGACTTGTGCCTTGTAGATGATGGATAAACTTTGGGGAGCCAAGAGATGAGTTACTGCATAATTCCTAGCCTCTGCCTTCCTCTTGTAGTCATTATGTGTTTAGTCCAGTTCAGTTCCTGATCGATGGTAAAGCCCAACATTATAACAGTACAGAACTCAGCAGTGAATGTTAAAGGATGATGGTGCAATTCTCTCTTGTTAGATATGGTCATTGCTTGCACTTGTGTGGCAGGGACATCACTTTCTACTTGTCAGCCCAAACTTTGATATTGTCCAGGTCTCATTGCACTTTGATGTGGACTACTTCAGTATCTGAGCATTCCCAAATGGTACTGAACATTGTGCAACTATCAGCAAACATTCCCACTTCTGATCTTATGTCTTGTATCCCAGAGATCAAGCATCCTGGTTAATTTATGTAAGGCCCTGCCTGGTGACTAACCAAGGTAGAAGCATTTCATGTGAGAAGGCACCAAACACGTTGAGAGACTTTGTTGGGAAAACACAGGAGTGGAGACAGCAACACAAATCTGTACACCCTTCACACACCTCCTGCCCTGTAAGTGGCAAAGTCTAAAGGTTAGACCCTACCCGCCATCCCAAAATCTATTGTACCAGATTGGAAGCAAGTTCTCTTCAATCCTGAGAGACAGCCTAACATAAGGAGCTAGAGGCACATTCCATCACTTGGAGGGCCTCTGAATGCACAGTCTCCAGTGTCCCTTCATGTCCATGTTTCCAGTTCTGAATTTCTTGTAACTATTATTATTTAACAAAATGCATGAGATCAAGAAAAATAAAGTGTCTGCATATCATCAACATCAACTGTACAGACCTATTCTAAAATACTCAAAGACAATGGATTTTCCCTTTAAATATAAGAAATTACATATGTTTTAAACTTTTCTCAGGATTCAGCAATCTCCCTAGAATCCACCTGTCTTCACGCTGCTGCCAACTTCCTCCTTTTGTTGTCATTCACATTGGTTTGATCGATGCATCATTTACAATGTTTGTTGCTCCTCTGCCTTTGGTTCCAATTTTGTTGTTGTGGAGTAAAGGGCTAACTCTATATTTGCAGCTATTCAAATGATAGTTGCTGAGTTGTATATAAGGAACTATTTCATGATCACATTTAATTGGGACCAGAACTTGGATGGTTTCAGAAATGTTCTCACTTATATACACTTGTATTCAGTTATACTTTATCACCATAGAATACCTACAGTGTGGGAGTAGGCCATGTGATCCATCGAGTCCACACCAACCCACTGAAGAACAGCCCACCCAGAACCACCCCATCCCTGTAACCCTGCATTTCCCATGGCTACTCCACATAGCCTGCACATCCCTGGACACCATGAGGCAATTTAGCATGGATAATCCACCTAACCGTCACATCTTTGGACTGTGGGAGGAAACCGAAGCACCCAGACGAAACACAGACACAGGGCAAATGTGCAAACTCCACGCAGACAGTCGCCCGAAGATTGAATCAAAACCGTGTCCCTGGCGCTGTGAGATAGCCATGCTAACCACTGAGCCACCATGCCAACTTAATAAATGTTTTTTTGACTTTCTCTAACCAGAGCATAGGCCATCTTCTATCCAAACTCCAGACATGGTCTTACTGCAGCTGACATTGACCCCATCTGACTTTTGTTAGACCAACTACCGCTTTCAGATCCATTATCAGAAAATGCTTTATTGCCATTTTCTCAGTTAGCACGTGGAATTAGGATGTTCAGGAAGAAGTATAGTACCTCCCTCCAGTGCTTGTGCTCTCAACCTTTTCGTTGGAACATGCCACTTCTATCTGATTCCTGTCGTTATGCAGTGTTTTTCTGGTATATTTTCCAAATATCGGACTATTACTTTTAGCTAAGGTAACAGCATGAACGTGAACTATATTAAAGTTCACGTTGCTTGGATTAGTTGCATAAGCCAGTTGAAGATGACAGAGGAAAATGCCAATCCTGAGCTGAGGAGGCAAACAACATCCCATTAGTGGGTCTCTTGATGTCTTCAAGACCAGTCTGCTGTGCACTTTGGTTCCATGTTAGTCTTCCAGCTTAGAAATATTATTAACTAGGCAGGGTATTATTTTTCAAATCACTATGTTTGTAAATCTATAGAATTGCACCCCACAAACTTGCAAATTAAAATGCTGTAAAATCTTTGGAACAAATGAAGTCATGCATAAATCCTGCCTATGTGAAGGAGCCAGAAGCAAATAAATACAGAGATGATAATTAGGGAAATTATAAAACAAAGAGAACCAGAATGAGACAAGGATTAAAAAAACATTTGCATGCTGGTCAAGCAAATAGACAGTTAAATAAAAAGAGTTTTTAAAAAAAAGTTGTAGTTTGGAAACGTCACTGAAATCGAAGTTCATGAAATGAATGAAAACAGATTTTACCTTAATGTTTAGGTGTTATAGTTCCTTCAAGCAACACATAAAAACAACAATTTAGCTAACTGAGGCTACAATTATAGCGCAAGTAGCAATCTCAGACTGGTAGAAAAAAACCGCAGGTTGATACTTGTATTCAGTATGTAGACTGGGTCTATACAACTAATACCACCATGTTGCAGTGGGCAGCAGGGTGGTTCAGTGGTTAGCACTGTTGCCTCATGCTATCAGGGACCTGGACTCTATTGCATACTTGGGCAACTGTCTGTCTGGAGTTTGCACATTCTCCCCATGTCTGTGTGAGCTTCCTCCGGGTGCTCCATTTCCTCTCACAGTCTCAAGATGTGCAGTTAGATGGATTGGTCATGCTAAATTGTCCATAGTGTTCAGGCTGTGCAGGTTGGGTAGATTAGCCATGGGAAATGTAGGGTTACAAGGGTAAGTCTGGGTACAGTGCTCTTCAGAAAGTTAGTGTCCAATTCAAGGGCCGAATGGACTGCTTCCATGCTATAGGGATTCTACAATTCAATGTGTACCAATATCCTACTGAAAGTAAAAAGACCACTGCATTTGTGGCAGATCATGAGGGCATTATGTTCAAGGATATGGAATCTAGGTAAATGCAGGATTATGGCTAAAGGATAGGAGGCTGTGACTGGAACTGAGTGAGATGCTCTTCAGATGGTCAAATAGCCTCTTTCCATATTGTAGGGATTCTAAATTGCACCTAAGGTCACCTCACAAAAGAAGTGGATACACATGCTTCCTGAACCATAAGAAAACCAGATGAGAGTATTTGCTTTCTCTTGATCTTTAATCCTACTCATAACATAATGGGGGGGGGGGGGGGGGGTGTGGAAGGGGCTCTTCTCAGAGAACTGCAGTTAGACTGACAATACAATAGTGAGATGACCACTCCAAGGGAACCTTTGCAGAATTTGGGTTTAGTGAGCTTGAAAATCACATCTTGGACTAAGCCACTCTTATACCTGCGGTCATATTTGCATTGGTATGATGATTGCAGTTTGCCTGCTTTACTGGAACAAAAGTGATACTGTATGCATGGTAGGCTAAGTGTCATGGTGGTAGTTGTGTCACATTTGGATTTCACTTTCAGACACATTTAGCAACTGCCAAATATACAAACATATTCCCTATAAAGGAACCACTTATCCACTTTAAAACTAAATCTTGCTCCTTTGCAATTTATTTTTTTTATTCAGGGACCTGAGTCATTATACACAACAAGCTGTTTTCCTGCTTTTATAAAGAATGACCTATTTGTCTGCTGTCAAGATTTGAGGATAGCTTTGCTTGGAGCGATGATTGTTTGCTGCTTCTCTGTGGGGAATCTGTTTACGCATTTGGCAGTCATATCAAGTGTCTCCCACCATGAAATCTGATTTGTAATAGCTGTACAGAAGGTTAATGATATTGGTTAACCTTTCGCAAATCTGCACAAGTTTTCTTAATTTTCTTCTACCCTTGCGATGGTTTGGCAATAATGAATCTCTGAGTTTGGATTTTCTTGCAAAATGCCACCATTAGCTTTAATTTGAAGATGTGCTACCATCGGGAATATGTGCGAAGGGGTTCATCTCCATGCTACAGCTTCATATATCAGCCCTTAATAGCAATCAAAATGCAGACATTTGTCTTAATTATATGTTTCTACAGTGCATAGAAAACCACCCAGCAATCAAGTTATGGATGGGAATCTCCTTGGATGTTTCCTTCCATCAGCACCATTATTACTTCATCAGATGTTCATACAGATAAACAAGTTCCTCTGCACATCTGGTGATGTGACACAGGCACAGAGAGAACCGCTCCAAGGAATCACCACGGTTTAAATCAAAGAAGACGAGCGTGTGGGAGGGTGAAGGTTGAGTCTGTTAAAGAGTCAAGGAGGGAGAAATTCATGATCATGCTGCTTCCATAGAACACAGAACATTACGGTGCATACAGGCCCTTCAGCCCTCGATGCTGCGCTTCCCAACAGCTATTGTATTGCTCGGCTTCAAGTGTTTATCAATTCCTTCCTCGGAAGATACAATAATCTCTGCCTAATGAGATGGATCATATTTTTGCACTCAGAAACTGCCACAAGTGGAACTGTCAGTTGCACACCAATGTATCATGTTGGTAGGACTTAACTTATCAGTTTTAAATAGAACATATTTCAGATACCTTGAAATTGATATAATTTCTAGTGTAACAATGCCTTAAAGAGCTGCACTTGCCTTTCACAACTTGTTGCAGAAGTTCTGTATAAAAATGAAGTGAATCTAGCAATCTCTTTTATGATTGCTACATAGTGTAATGTTTACTTTTCATTCAGTTTGATGTTTCAGTATCTAGAATGGGAAATAGCCATCAAGCTGAGACACACTTGATGGGCGGCACGGTGGCACAGTGGTTAGCACTGCTGCCTCACAGCGCCAGAGACCCGGGTTCAATTCCCGCCTCAGGCGACTAACTGTGTGGAGTTTGCACGTTTAGATTAGATTTATATTACATTACATTACAGTGTGGAAACAGGCCCTTCGGCCCAACAAGTCCACACCGACCCGCCGAAGCGCAACCCACCCAT
>NC_057731.1:13502097-13507473 GCF_004010195.1 Chiloscyllium plagiosum
TAAATGTAGGGGTATGGGTGGGTTGCGCTTCGGCGGGTCGGTGTGGACTTGTTGGGCCGAAGGGCCTGTTTCCACACTGTAATGTAATCTAATCTAAATCTAATCTAAACACTTATTTCAGTAGCCACTGAACCCATCTCCATGTACATACCTTTCATTTCCCAACATTCCATCAGTTGTTACACTTCAAACGTGTAATTGGCTGTGAACGGCTTTAGGATGTTGTGAGAGGCCTCTTTGTTTTTCTTCTGCTTCCTGTTTTAGCAAGAAGAAAGACCTGCAGCTAATTCAAAAACTATCAACAATTCCTCCTTTATTCTACCTCTGGAATACATTTAAGTAAGCTCCTGCAAGCCCTAGTACTACTGTTTTTACACTATCATCTCATTTTGCTGCTGCTATAATCATCTCGTTTTTTTGACAAATCCAAGCTAAAAATGTTTTGAATGTAGAAACATAAGAACAGGAGCAGACCATTCAGCTCTTGAGTCTGCCATTCAGTGAGCTCATGGCTAGTTTGTACACTGAAGTACAATCAACTATACACTCAGGTCAATATACAAATTAACAGTTTTTTTTATATCAATACTATTATACGCAGGGGACATTAAGAGAGGATATTTATATGGAACCCGATAGCCTCAGGTTTTAGTTCTTGTGACCTGACATAGCTTCGTATGCATGTGTTCAGCAACTACTCTTAGAATGTATGTAGAGTTAACCCTTTACTCCACATCTCCCTCCAAAGGTCTTTTGCTAAACCCCTTCCAACCCTTAATATGTAATCTTTTACTTGTGTTTCCAACCTTGAATCAAATTTGCCCAACCATTAATTTCCAATATTATTCCTAACCCTTTTGGAGGACTTACTAAATCAATATGCGACCTTTGTCTTGGAAGGTAGTCACATTGGTGGAAAGGGATGGTGATGCTTCACAATGGCTGGTTTCAAGGATGCATAGCCTTGCAGATCAATTAAAGAAAAAAATTGATTGAAGAGTCAGACCTTCAGCACTCAAACTATCACAACCTCTTGATGAGGAAGCTGATAAACTGAAAATTACCCTTTTTTGCACATTTGTGATGTGTTTGAGCCGATGATATATCTAATGGAAGAATTGGAGAAACAAGGAGCAGTCCAAAGACACTTCTTGAGTTGAGGGAATGAGGGTTTCCCTGTTACACCTTGGATGGAAATTTCATTTTCCATGGGTAGTGGTATACAGTACTCCACTGCAGATAAGAACAACCCCAGAACCCCATCAGAATGGAGTGTTTCATTATCAAGAAAGAAATACAATTCTGGACCAAGATCCATAAGAAGTTTCTGCATAGAAATGTCGATCCTAGGCTGAAAATTGTAAAACGTTCAGAATAGATTACCTGCCTACTAATCTCAGCTAAATGTTAAGGCCATCCAAATGTCCAGTACTTAAGTTCTACATTTTCTTTAAATTGATTTCTAATTCTTGCTTCAAAGGTTATTCTTCTCCTGCTGAAGGTGATCTGTTATTAACATAGTTAAAAATCACACAACACCAGGTTATAGTCCAACAGGTTTAATTGGAAGCACGCTAGCTTTCGGAACGCCGCTCTTTCATCAGGTGATGAAGGAGCGACGCTCCGAAAGCTAGTGTGCTTCTAATTAAACCTGTTGGACTATAACCTGGTGTTGTGTGATTTTTAACTTTGTACACCCCGGTCCAACATCAGCATCTCCAAATCATGTTATTAACATGACCTTGTTGTTCCATCATAATCTTCTGCAAACTTAACCAAAGTTTGTTTTTTCAGATGTAAGGTTTGATGTAGCAGAATGTTTTCCTCAGCTCACAATTCACAATGGTCTTCAAGTTCTGAATATTTCAGCAAAAGAGAAATCTTTTCCCCCATCAACATGTCTGTGTGTTGCATCAACTGCAAAAGAATATTGGCTGTCTGCAAGAAGTTGTGGAAATTATTGGTGATATTTCATTTCTCAGTTTCTGAACATTTTGATAGAGCAGTGTGACTGGTAATAGCTGGGCAATCTCGTTCAGGCAGTTAGACTGCTCCAAATCTTGTTTTAATATGTTTGAGCTCCTTTTGATGTTCAACTTGAAGCTTCTCCAAGGTATTCCTTGTCCCCAGTTACATTATAATTTGAACTTCTACTTATTAATTTAAAAAGCCCTTGAGAATTTGCATGGTTTATTATGAGACATCATTGAAAACTCCAGTTGCTATTTATACAAAATTAATAATTTCTCGACATTAAATAGTGGCATGATCCAATTTGGCTTAAAGTATATAATTTTCCTTGAATATCTTATTATTAGTTGCTCATAATTGTTCAACTACCACATGATGGGCTGTTTCCAAAGTTTGAACATTTTCTCTGACTATGTCAAGTGCTCATTGATTCTCCTTGCGCTGGATGGTAAAGATATGTCACATGCAGTTGATTTCTGCTATTGCAGTAGGGCACTCTCTACTCTGCTGGAAGCTTTAAATTCCATGAACCTGTTTCAAAGTCCTAAGATATCTTCCACACATTGAAGATCCCTTTCTAACTTCATAATCTGAGATCTCTCAGATGAGATGGTCACTTTGCTGCTTGTGGAATATATTGAAACTTTGTTTGCGTTCATTCATGGTTGAACTGTTAGAAATTCTTCTTCTGCTGCTGGACCTTTAAGTGGAGATGCTGGTGTTGGACTGGGATGGACAAAGTTAAAAAAATCATACAACACCAGTTTATAGTCCACTTTAACTAAATGAAGGAGCAGCACTCTGAAAGTTTGTACTTCCAAATAAACCTGTTGGACTATCACCAGGTGTTGTGTGATTTTTAACTTGAACCTTTAAGTGTTAGGCAAAAGGGAGGACTGTAGATGCTGGAAACCAGAGTTTAGATCAGAGTGGTGCTGGAAAAGCACAGCAGGTCAGGCAGCATCCGAGGAGCAGGAAAATCGACATTTCGGGCAAAAGCCCTTCATCAGGAATAGAGGGTTAAGTGTTAGGACATTGATCATTTATACTTGCACATTGAACCTATCCTATACAACTGGCAGCTCCATCACCTTCAGACCTGTTCGTGTCTGCTGGGTGTGGAGGTACAGCTAACACAAGCTGAAACACGGAATATGAGGTGACAGTGTCATAACCTCATTTGTATTGAGAAAAGAAACTAGAGATGTGTGATCTTCATGTTGAATCTGACCCCCATGACATTATAATACATTGATGTTCTTTTGTTCAATTTCTGGTAGTTGTGTACCTAATGCTGTGAATGATGTATCCTCTGCTATCATTGTCAGTAACTGTGGACTATAAGGTGCTAGTACCTCCAAGGGAGTTAATACATTCTTAAGTTTTCCTAAAGAATTACTTTGATCAACATTCCAGTACCACTGTATCTTCCCTAGAGCCAAAATGACCATGTTGGGATGGCCATGCAAACATTTTACACAATACTCCAGGAAGAAGTCTTACAAAAGATTTATATAAGCTTATCATTATAGTCTTAATTTCATACTGAATAGTCTCACTTAATGCTCTGTCTCTGAATTGTTTGCTTTTATGTTTATAACTAGGCACTCATTTATTTTGAAAATCACTGTCTAATCTTGTGTTCACATCTCTAATCTGATCAGATCCCTTTGCAATCTAGTTTTAACTCTGACACTACCAGACATTTGATTATCATCTATGAATTACAAGTACTGTTTTGCCTCACTCCACTGTGATGTCCGTCACTTGTGTAGTAGTGTCTTAATATGCAACAATAATACAGAAGTAAAATGTTCAGTTTAAAGTATTTATAGTCTCAAGCTGATGATGTAGTGACCAAACTTATATGGCACTTTGTCATGTCAGAGCTTCTCAAAACACAAAGGACAATGGCTTTAGATTTCCAGCAATACATGGTAGCCATTATGTATTAGCAACATCCTAGATACAGCTCTAATTTTGGTTACCTCTGAATTGTATTGGTTATATACTTCAGCATTTTATTGGCCTTTGTTGGATGTTGCTCTTCTTTGATCAGATAGATTAATTCTGCTAGTTCTCCTTCGTCTTCAGCTGCAACTATTTCACGGTATTTGATTGTAGTTTACATACACTCGTTGCTTGTCTGACCAGTTTGGTATTTTTATTTCCTGTTTCTGCTGCTGAAATACTGAGATGAGAGAGCTTGCAATATTTGGAGACGCAGAGCTGCAATATTGTAGTTCTAAAAAATAACAGTAGATGGTGCACTTTTCCCATTTCATTTTTATTTGTTCGGGAAATTTGAAATGCGTAAATCTAAGTTCAGGAGCTTTGCACTCCCACTGGAAAAGCCTCACTTGAAAATATTGCAGACCAGAGTAGATGTAGGTTGGATTGGTTGTTTGGATTGTCTAGCACAGCAAATATTTGAGCATGCTTCCCCTACTGAAAGCGCTGAAAAATCTCTATGCTGTGGTAGTTTGAAGCATTAGGAATTTTCCAGGTTAAAAAACAACAACTGCTACTTATAATTTGTAGAGTGCCTTTGATGTGATGAAATATTCCCAAGCACTTCGTGGGAGTATTAGAAAACAAATTGTAACTGAAGCCACATAAGGCAATATTGGCAACAACTTAATCAAATAGCTAGGAATGCAAGTGAGAGAGATGGAGAGTTGTAGAGAGGGAATTCTCATAGAGCCTAAATGACTGGAGGGGCAGCCACCAACAGGGGAGATATTTGAGTCAGATCTGTTCGCCGAGCTGGAAGGTTTTGTTGCAAACGTTTCGTCCCCTGGCTAGGCGACATCATCAGTGCTTGGGAGCCTCCTGCGAAGCGCTTCTTTGATGTTTCCTCCGGTGTTTATAGTGGTCTGTCCCTGCCGCTTCCGGTTGTCAGTTTCAGCTGTCCGCTGTAGTGGTTGATATATTGGGTCTGGGTCGATGTGTTTGTTGATGGAGTTTGTGAATGAATGCCATGCCTCTAGAAATTCCCTGGCTGTTCTCTGTCTGGCTTGCCCTATGATAGTAGGGTTGTCCCAGTCGAATTCATGTTGCTTGTCCTATATAGTGTTTAGTGCAGTCCTTGCACTAAACACTATATAGGACAAACAGGAAGACAGCTAACAATCCACATACATGAACATCAACTAGCCACGAAACGACACGACCAGCTATCCTTAGTAGCCACACACGCAGACAACAAGCAACATGAATTCGACTGGGACAACACTACTATCATAGGGCAAGCCAGACAGAGAACAGCCAGGGAATTCCTAGAGGCATAGCATTCATCCACAAACTCCATCAACAAACACATCGACCTGGACCCAATATACCAACCACTACAGCGGACAGCTGAAACTGACAACCGGAAGCGGCAGGGACAGACCACTATAAAAC